>NC_068983.1:90502934-90515411 GCF_001194135.2 Octopus bimaculoides
AAAGAAATATAAAAGTTGCTAAAAACAACAGCCAAATCTCCCTTAAATCACACAAAGTAAACGGAATTTTAAAAATCTAATTACTGCACTGGAAAGTTCACATCGAGAAAATTCCATTGATGTAAAAATTTTTACAAAAAAGTGGAAAATGTGGATTTCCAAACACTTTTAAAAAGGCTTCACACAGACACACAACTTCAGCTTTATATATTAAGATATATATATATATGTGTGTGTGTGTGTGTGTGTGTGTGTGCGTGCATGTGTTTGTCCCCCCAACATCGCTTGACAACCAATGCTGGTGTGTTTCCGTCCCCGTTAGTTAGCGGTTCGGCAAAAGAGACCGATAGAATAAGCACTAGGCTTTGAAAGAATAAGTCGTGGGGTCGATTTGCTTGACTAAAGGTGGTGCTCCAGCATGGCCACAGTCAAATGACTGAAACAAGTAAAATATTAAAAGATTAAATATATATATATATATATATCTATATATATATACATATACACACAGACACACACACGGGAGCAGTGAAGCAGGCAGGGGAGGGGTGTTCTTTGAGACCAGTGCCAAGTATGCGCGCGTGTGTGTGTGTAATTAAGTCCTTAGCCAGTTAATGTGTTTGGACTACTTTTGAAAGAACTGTGTGTGTTTGTGTGTATTTTTTTGAAACTGAGTGCCCAGCCTTGTGACATTTGTTGTTTTTGTTTCTATTTTTGATTTGCCCATATACATACATACATACATACATACATACATACAAAAATACCCTGTTGTTGATGTTGAAATTCCAATGAAGGGACCTTGGATCTAGGTTAGAAACTAGTTCTTTCTCTATTTTCTAGAAATTTTGAAATAAACTGAATGACATACATATACTGTGATTACATTGAGTACCACTGATCTGTTATGCCTACGCTGTTCTTTGATACCAAAGCCAAGAATGTGTATGTATGTATGTATTCTTATTGTTGCTTTTTCTCAGTATTATTTCTTTCATCTTTCTCGGGAATTCCCAAAGGAATTTTATGACCAGCTCCATATATATGTTTTTATTTTTATATTATTTTTTCTTTATTCTTGTTTTGAAAAGTAAAGTAGTAAATAAATTAGTAAAGACAGGATTTCTCGCTACATATTTCTGGGTGTTTTTAAACAAGTTTTAGTGCACCATTGTACAGGGTCCATATTGAAAACTACTGGTCTAAAAAGCACACACGGCCTCTGAAAAATTATTGTTGACCCCCAATTTACTGCATTTCATCTGTTGATCTCCAGAAATTTTGTATGACCCCCCAGTTGAGAACCTGTGATGTAAAGTATACTGACTAATTTTTACTCTGAAGTATGTAACCTATACTAACCAAATTTTACTCCCAAAGATGATGCAATGGTACAAAACGAGAGAAAATAACAAGAAATAAGAGAATGATTCATTTTGACCCAGGTACCAATTTTACCCCACTTCCATATAGTAATTCCAAGTGTTTGACAGAATGATGAAAAATATATGAAAAAAATAAGAAAAACGGTTCCATTTAATGAAACATTTGAATATATATGAAACTAGAAAAGCACTCGGAGAGCGCAAACCTCTGCCAAGCAGCTCATTTCCACTCATATACACGCATGTTGAAAATCGCCCAATTTCCCAAACCAACGTCAGTAAAAACATAACAGAAATACTATTTTATCCTCCTCCCATACTTATCTTGACCACCGTCATCATCAACACTGTCTCTGCTTTCACCACAATCACCATCAAAACTACAATCACCACAATCAGTTTCTTTACACAGTTGAAAATCCATTATCCATTATCCCATACTCATGGGACTGAGATTGTTGCAAACTTTTGATTTTTCTAATTTCAGATTGCTTTATCAAAACCAGGTCTAAACAAAATAGCTTAAAGACATACTCTGAATGTAGTCCTATATAAATCTTTAATAATTTTTTTTATACTTAAGACCATCAGAAATGCTAAGATATCAGCCTCTACCAACACTGTTGTGTTTTGATTAAAAGGTTACTGCATGGATTAGATTATTTAGATAAGTTTTGGCCAAAGTTGACTCAGCCCATGTCTAATTTAATAGCACCACCTGGAAGAGTTACACAGTCAGCTCTGGGGAACCGTAGCCCATTCAAGCAGAGGGTTATTGTTTCCAGAGACATATCTGGGTGTAGGTGGTTTATCTGGTATTTGTTGGGGGTAATCATCTAGAGATCATTTGAATGCCGTGAAGTCACTTTTCTCCTTTTTATGTGTGTCTGGCACGATGTTGAAGAGAGCAGGGCCAATTGAGGTGAAATAGTTCTGTCATAGTGTTGTGATACGACACGAACATTTCTGTAGTGGACGGATGGCATGGGGGCCTCGGACGAATTTTAAAGACGGGCAATGTTGAGGGAATATTTTCCACATCATACAGATGATATAGAGCTCACAGTGGCAGTGAAGGGAGAAAAGCCTGATCTTTTTGAGTTGATCCCAATAGTCAAGGCTTGTCCTGTCATCCTCCGCAGGCCTCCGCCAAGCAGCTCATTTTAAGATAGATATGTGAGTAAAATTACTAATAGAGAAACGAAAATAAACTTTAGAAACAGCAACGCCACCATAGGGTACGTAGAAACGATGAACGTGTTTTCAAGGAAGATAATCAAAGAAAATAACATTGTAATACTTCATGTAAAGTAAATATAACAAATGAAAAATCCTTCAAGAATCCATAATAATTCCCAGATCACTACCAAAATTTCATCATCTGTTCTTTGTGTCATTACCAACTTTTCCTGCTAGTTTCATCAAATACCGTTCACAATTTTTTGAGTTATTTTGCACACAGATGGACAAGCCAACACCAATGGAAACATAACCTCCTTCCTTGGCGGAGGTAATAATTCTAAAACTGAAAAAGAATGCTTTTAACTGTTGAGAGATGTAATTTTATGTATGTGTGTATATATATGTGTGCCTTTAACTGCTGTTGGTCAAGCGAAGGTCAAGCTCAGTCATATGTTGAAAGAAGGAATTTAGCCTAGAGACAAATAACATTTTTCTATCAATCTCTTTACTTAAACACACAAACACTCACAGATACATACATTGTCAGAAGTGTACTGTTGTTTTCATTTTCTCTGTTGTAGCTACAATTCTTTTGGGTGGGACTGGATCTAAACTGTTTTTTAATTGAATTATTTGGTGTCTCTAAGGTGGCAAAATCTATTTTTATTTATCATAAAAGGAGGATCCATTACATTTTGTAAGAAGTCAAGACACCTTTATATATTGAAAGAGGGCCTCTTCATGCCTGAATTCTTGGAGGTGGGAAGACCCACCTTGTATTAAGTACTACATACTCTTCTTAACAGGGGGCCCCCTATATCTATATGCCTAGGTCCCCTCTGCTCCCCTATAAATTCCCTTCATTCTCTTCACTTTCCCTCCTCTTTTACCTCACTCTGTCTCTTTCCTTCCTTTTTCTCGTCCCTCCCTAATTCTTCAATCCCTCTGCCCCCTACTTCTCTCCTCTCCTTCCATGTGACCGGTGTTCTGCCAAGCCTGACCTTTCTTTCTAGGTTTGACTACCATCTGTGTAGCATCTCTTATATTCCTTCCCATGACTTTCATCTCTTATGTTCCTGCTGTAAGGCTTTACTTCCACATATGTCATCTTAATTCAATTTGTCCTTAGTCGAAAAACACCTGTTGTTAATGTGCTGTTGTTTGTATTTGTAATTGTGTACCATTTCTCTGATTTTGTTGTCCTTGTTTTCATAAACATTCGCTTGCTTTCTTCCAAAGAATCTAGTGCTCTTAGTTTAGATTTTCTTGGGGTCAGCCAGATTGGAGCAGTCTCGAGTGTAACTGGCTGAAACTGCAACTATGATCTGGAACTCGACTGACAACAGAAAGCTCTGAATGGACCCATCCTTTTTTTATATCGTCTAACTGTCCAGATGTTTTGTTGTTGCCTGTTACATTCTTGTTCCATTTTTTTTTGTTTTGTTTATATATATATATATATATATATATATTTCTCTTTTACTCTGTTACTTTTTTCAGTCATTTTAGTGTGGCAATGCTGGAGTACTGCCTCTTAGTTGATGAAATCAACCTCTGGACTTATTCTTTGTAAGCCTGGTGCTTATTCTATTGATGTCTTCTGCTGAACCACTAAGTTATGGGGGATGTAAACACACCAGCATCAGTTTCTAAGCGATGGTGGGGGTGGGGGAATAAACACATACACACATACACATATAGGACAGACTTCTTTCAGTTTCTGTCAACAAATCCACTGATGCTCACCTCTTCCTTCCTTCCTTATTCATCTATCACCCCTTCCTTTCTCATTCATAAACACAAGTGTATTATTATAGTAGATTATCTCAATAACCATGGGAGCTATGAAAAAAATATGACATTACTCCTTCCTTCCTTCCATCTATCACCCCTTCCTTTCTCATTCATTAACACAAGAGTATTATTATAGTAGATTATCTCTGTAACCATGGGAGCTATGAATAAATACAAAGCCCAGCATCACCACCAGATCATTCTACACATGTGTGTAATTTTTCATGCAATTCCACTCAGTTGTTTGGCCGTGAATCCCAAGACAAGAAACAATTGCCCAAGTCAAATTTATATGTATAGATATATATATATGCATATATGGGTAGAGGATGTCACAAAACATAAACATGAAATTCAAAGGCAATCTTGGGTATGCAAACAACGAGAGAAACAAATGGAAAACAAGACATGTAACATAAAGAACGACCCTTCATCAGTTGTCGGCTGTTCATCTACTCCACATTTTGAGCTATTAACAACAATACGAGGCTTTGAAAAACAGTTACTCCCACAAACCAAAATAAATTTTGGGATTTGCAGAGGGTCAAAGTTGGTAACAAAAACAGGATAGTGGAGACATACAACAAACCAAATGAAAACAAACATGGAGGGCTGTTAGGCTAGATGAGGTAAGGTAGCAAATGCTGGAGGAATATTCTTTGACAAGAGAAAAGATAGAAGGGACAGATAAGAATGCATCTGGTCAGTGCGAAAGCCTGAAGGAAAAGAAAGATGATCATGTGAGGAAAAGAAAGATGGACGATGGTCATGTGTGAGCAATGAAAGAGAGAGACACACACACACACACACACACACACACACAGATAGAAAATGGTGAAGAGGGAAAAAAGAATTAGAGAAAGGAAGAGAGAGAACAGTACAGAGTAGAGTCGCATCAAAATTATTAAGATAAACTTGCTTGGAAATGGATGCGTGGCATTCAATCATATCATATATATATATATATATATATATATATATATATGCATATATACATACATACATATATGTACATACTTATACATGTATATATATATATGCATATATGGGTACAGGATGTCACAAAACGTAAACAACATGAAATACGAAGGCAATCCTGGGTATGCAAACAAAGAGAGAAACAAATGGAAAACAAGACAAGTAACATAAAGAACGACCCTTCATCTACTCCAAATTTCGAGCAATTAACATCAATATGAGGCTTCGAAAAATGGTTGCTCTCGCAAACTAATATGTTGATGACACCTTCATATTCTGGCCCTAAGAGGAAGATGTCCAAGTACTGCTGGATCATGTGAACTTAATAAGACCAGAAATAACTAGAAATTTAAAACTGAAAATTCAGAAAGCCAAGGTGTGATCTTGTCTATCCAAGGAATATTGTTCTTCAGGAATTTTACAGTGGATACTCATTATGAACATTTGTAGCTTTTGCACACAATACAGTGAACTGTAAAAGAAATGTGATTTTTTCAAATGTCATTTTTATATGGTACATTCTGAAAATTTATTTCGAGGATGTAAGTGTAAATATTCCAAATATAGCTGAGACCTAAATTACAGGTAACCTTTTAACTTTCCCTGAAATGAGATCCAAAACACAGCTGCACTGAATACCTTGGGTGGCAGTTGCAAATAATTGTCATGAAAACCAAAATGCACATGCATCTCATGGAAGTTATGGGTATAAAAATCAACTTGAACTGTGTTCCTGGCATTCGTAATTTGGATGCATCAGGTACGACCCAATTGTCAGCAGCACAGAGAGAACAAGCTATCAGCTGATTGCAAGCAGGGAAGCATGCCCTGGTTGCTGTAAAAGTTTACAATGTCCATGTCAGCACCATCTATCGCCTGCAACAGCGATACAACAATACCAACAGCACTGCAGACCATGCCCGCAGAGGGCGTCCCTAGGTGACCACACCCAAGCAGGACTGCTTCATCCACTTGCAACACCTCCATGATTGCTTCAGATCGACCAGCATGACAGCTCACAAGACCATTGGCATTGGACAGTGACCCATTAGTGATGATATGGTACAACACTGACTGGCTGCCAACAACCTGCGTTGCTGTCATCCTGCTCGAGGGCTTGTCCTCACCACTTGCCACCATCAGGCACGACTACAGTGGGCTACATAGCACTGATATTGGTGGCATCAACAATGGAGGTCGATAATCTTCTCTGATGAGAGCCAGTACTGTGTTTCCACCTTGGATGGCAGAGTGAGGGTGAGGTGTAGGAAGGGTGAACGCTACAGCGGCACATGTGTTATGGAGAGAGACACGTGGGGTGGCCTAAGCATCATGGTTTGGGGTGCTATAGGCCTGAATCAGAGAATTGGACCCCATGTGTTTCAAAATGTTGGTGTGTGGTGAAGGAATGGCGTCACAGCACAGTGCTACATTGATCAGATTCTAAGATCTCACATTGTGCCCTTCTTTGTATTCCAGCAGGACAATACTCCCTCCCAGCGTCACCATAGACTTCCTGTGTCAGCACAACATCAGAACCATGCCGTAGTCGGTTCTCAGCCCGGATTTGAGCCCAATTCGAGCCCTGTGAGATGAAATCCAGAGATGGCTGAACCAGGTGGTCCCAAGGCCAACAACTCATGTGAAACTGGAGGGAGCTTTCCTCAGGGTGTGGGCACAGGTACCAATGGCTTTTTTGAACCGCCTCACGCACTCCATGTACCGATAGTGTATGACCATTTTGAACACCCAGGGAGGACATACACGGTATTGAACATGTCACGCCCCACAATCTCGATGTGCTAGATCTGCCCACTACCAAAACACATGAAAGTGCATCCAAGAAATTGACTTTATCGAAATTTATCTCTGATATAATGAAATTAAAACATATTTCAGTCACACACATCTCGCGTTTCTTTTGCGGTTCACAAAATGTAATTATCACAAAGTTTAGTAAAACACCCATCGTCATTATTGATGGATTAGGTATACTTTGAAAGTTGAAAGAAAGGAATTAGTACAAATGTGTTTAAAGACTTTTTATCGTTTGTACGGGAGTATAATCTTTTTCAGAGTTGCCTCCCGTGAGTAGCCATGGCAACTGGTACCAACAAAGCAAGTTGCCACTTGACAAAATTTCTGTAGAAACGTTGAAGTTAAAATTCTTTTAAAGTTTGTTTTGTATCTGCTTTGCGTCTGAGACAAAAATGAAGCTGAAAAGGTTCCTAGTACGATACTACCCACCAGGTATCCTATTTCACTTGTCACCGATAATTTTAGCTTAGCGATCTTTTTGCTTTGTTAACTTATTCTTTTATATCTTTGAAATATGTTCGTTAAAAATATTACGGCCAAAATTATTTCTTAACGTATTACATTATCGATAATAGAAATCTTAGACGTAAGGGGACACGAAAACAATAGATAGAGGTACATAAATATTTATGGTTGAGGAATCCTTGTTAGTTTACATTTTTAAAAATATTTTAAATGAGATCTTAGATAACCTTCATTAATAATTTGGATATCCTTCGGAGTTGGTATCACAAAATTGATTTCCTTAAAAATTCTTTTTTTTCTCTCCAATTTGCAATGATACACAAGGTCTCGCGCACGCATACACACACACTATCTTTTTGTTTGTTTTCATGAATCACTTATATATTTTTTATGTATGTGTTTATGTGTATGTATGTATGTATGTATCTATGAATATTTGTGTAAGTAATGATGTGTTTATGTGCATGTATGTGTATTTGTGTATTCATGTATAGGTCCGTGTGCGAAAAATTTTATACGGAAATTGCCGAACAAATACATAAAACAACGATCTTTAGCTTAAGTTTTGGGATCCCGTCTCTGAGGGATAGCTAATAATTTTTATGGTCTTTATTAAATTGTCTCATTAAAAAACATAATAACATAATTCAAAAATTGTTCACTGTCATCAGAATATGGCAATCTAAGTATATAATCGGGATCCTTTCTAATCTGGTGTTGTTATTGACTTGTTTCAGAAACATTTTAGAAAAATATTCGAGGGTTAAAGTCTGATTATTTTTACCCAATCAAAACAGGATTTGGAAGCTAGCACTTTGTCCGTAATGACAACAGTACGATGACATACCTTTCAGCGATGGAAGTTTTGATAAGTTTTAATAAATAAAGTCAAGTGAATTGTTGGAACAGACATGTAAACAATATATAAAATGAAAAATCCTCAATGAATACATTCTTTGTAGCGAATATTCAAAAACGAAAGTTTGCAATAGAGTCTAGAAGTTTATCAAACTAATGACTATTTTTGTATCTCCTGCGCCATATAAACACGCAGAAATAGAGTCAGCCATAGAACTGTGGGTTCTACAGCTCGTTTATATTCCCTCGTTATATTCCAGAGGCGAATGTGCTTTCCAATTGTTCGCTTGTGGTATCATCTTTCGAGTTAAGGAACTCAACATTGTGGTTCACTGTTCTCCTCAGTTTTCAGTTTCTCTATCATTTTCGAAAGGTTAAACGAATTAACTGTGATCGTACTTCTATTTAAGTTGAAAACGTTCAAGAAAATACACTGTTCAAATTTATGAAAGGAGGTAGGGATCTATTTTAAAACGGGGGCGCCAGTTTTCATTTATGTTTTATGCAGTGTTTTGGGTACGGAAAGACTTTCAAACTTCGTATACTTATCTATTTTGTGTTATAGAACAGATAAATATTTTTGTATTCGAATTTATTTCATGTAAAAAATTGTCTTATTTCGATAATTTCTACTAATCACTGACGTCTATTCAGTTGAAAACAGTTAGCGCTGTAACGGTGTATATCGTATTAATCCCCTAACCCTAACCCTAACCCTAACTAGACTGTTAACCGTAACCGTAACCCTAACCCTAAAACTAACCCTAACTCTAGAATCCGAGCTCTAAAATTGTTACACACATAGATACGCACAGCGTAATTTATTATATAAACAATATATGCGTATAAATTACGATTAAACCGGATGAAATATGTCACAGGGAATAACATTTTTATGACCGCCCAGCAGAAACTCTATTGAGCTGAATAGACGTCAGTGATTGGTTGAAATTATGAAATACGACAACTTTAACATGGAATAACTTGCAAATTCCTTTTTTTGTTAAGAAGACTAAGAGTAAAAGATGTTTTATATGACACATTCTACCAGTGTCCCAAGTTTCAAAGAAAATACTGGCGCCCCCATTTTAAAATAGATCCGGAGGTAGTTTACAGGGCAGCAACCAAAAATATCCATTTCTCAAAATAAATAAATAAATCAATAAAACAAAATAAGGTAAAAAAAAAAAAAAAACACACAAGCGAAGCAGACCTTGGTTTGTTACTATGGAAACTGGCATCAATATGTTGGCTTTTGATTGGCTAAAATTACCCAAAATTTGCAAACTTTGAAAGCTATTAACTTTTATTAATTTGTGGCAAAAATGAATTTCATTTCCATAATAACCATCTGAAACTACATCAATACACCAAATTTTAAATTAGTGGGAACAAAATTTAACCCTCTAGAACCTGCTCATACATCCAGCAACGCAAATATTATTTTCAGTGTAAATTTGATATTTAAATGGATTAAAAAACAAAAAGTTGATTCTCTTCAAAATCATTAGTAGGTTATGAAATATAATATGGTCCAAATTTGGCACAACAGGCCATTAAAGAAATCTCACCGAATGGTCCAAATTTGGTCTTTGCATCTCAGTAAACGTTTCAAAGAGTTAAAATTTCATCTAGCACTATTAAACAACAAAACTGTTATTTACAAACTATTTAACACAATGTTAGTCAAACTGAGTTGATTCGCTGATGTCACTTGAAAACATGGGGCTTTACTACAGATGATTTTGCCAGGAATGGTGTCACAGTGCATGATGAAGGGTGTCTGACTTTCTTGATGGATAGCAGTGCTTCAGCAATCATCCCTTGGAAAACACTGAGTTTCATTGGGTGTAAATCCAACAACCTGGCATGACGTTTATACTAACGCCAGCTGTTAGTAACATCAGCATCAATCATCTTCGCTAGATACAGGGTCCTATCCACCCCAAGTGGTGCATAGCATGTAGCTCCTTCAGTTCGGAGTCACCCAGCCGACACGCCGCTGCTATCCCTTTCCTTGCTTCCTCTGGTTCCTCCAGCCACGCCCTTTTCACCCTGGTCAGTGCGTCCGCCCTGTTTCTTTCCAAAGGCATGAAAACCACGTTCAGCTTCAGTCCGAACTCGGCAATCAGCTCTCCTACAACTCCTAGGCGGCATTTCACCAACATCTCTGCGGCACCTTTCATCCGGACTCTCTTCTCGCTGGTAATCACTGTTCCTACCCAGCCGACCACGGTGGCTGAATCCGTCCGGATCTCGATCGAGCGCAGCCCCCATCTCAGGGTCAAGTTCACCCCTTTCAGCACCGCGTCTAGTTCGGCGACATTGATGTGGATGAAGTCGTCCGCTTTCTGTAGCCAGGCCGCATCCTCCAGCTCAGCACCTTCAATCTCCAACACAACCCCTATCGCTATACTGCTAGCATCACACCAAACTGTCCTGCATTCCGTCTTGGGCACATACCAGTTTCCCCTAACCGGGTCTTCTGCTTTCATCCTCTCTAGGATTTCCCGCATCATCACCACCGTCGCCTCTCCTACTTTGTCACTCCAACTCTCCCCCTCTGCTCATCTCTTGGTGTAACTGCATGCAGTGCGTAGCCATCCAGCGATTGGGTAGTGTCCAATCAACTTCCCACAAACCGAGAACAACTCTCTCCTGCTGACGCTGGAACTCAGCTCTGGGATCTCGTTTCCTCTCCGGAACACCTGCTCACTCGATCTATCTTTTTGTAGTTTCAGCCCCAGCGCAGCTCCCCCCACCATTGACTCAGGTGGCTTCACAGTCAGCCCAAACCTCTCCAGGTATCTCACTACCTCGGTGGCTGGCACTACAGTCTTGTCAACCAAAATGTCGTCGATGTAGGAACTGGTGGCCTTCCTTATCCTCTCCTCTTTCCCTGGGATGGACTTGAGCACCATTGCCATAATTTTCGGAGCGGAATTCAGCCCGAAACCCAGCCTGGTTAAACAGTACGTCTGGCTCTTGTACCGCACTAGCTGGTATCGTCACAGCTTGTCACTCACACGGAGCTGCAAATATGCCGACTTCAAGTCGATGATCGTCGCTGCCTTGGTCGACTGTCTCCACACACGTAACGTCTCACCGCAAACGTCCGTTGCCTCGCCTCCCGTGTGGCACGATATATGTTCGTCCAGCTCCCTAACGTCCAGCACCGGTCTGACCTTTCCTCTCGTCGGTTGCACCACCACCATCAGAGGTAGCACTCCACTCACCACTTCTTCTTTCCACGGGACAAGGACTCCTTCCTTGATCCATCTCTCTACCTCCTTGTCGAACTCGACCCCGGCGTAACCTTTCAAAGTATGCTGGTAGCAGCTCGCCCTGTTCTTTAATAGTGGGTGCTTGTCTTTCCATCGCCACTCTATCGTCCACCTCCGACCATCGAATGCCGCCTGAAAATCTTTGTCCTCGATGGTGTAAGCGGCGCTGTCCCCGACGGGGCTCTGCTCTCTCCGGCACTCCTGCACTCCTGACTCACGGTGCACGATGCCCCCACACTTCTGAACGTGACCTCATCTCCTGCAATCCTAACACCACCAAGACGGTTGATGGCGTCCATCCCCAACACGACATCAACCCCGTCTATCACATATTCGATCACGATCACCCATAGCCTCAGTGCCGCGCCTGGTAATGCTATCTCCAGACTGGAGCTGCCCTTGCAACAGATCTCTCTACCGTCGACCGTCCGGATGCTACTCGCCCCATCCCATTTCTTTGCTACCCTTGGCGTCATGAGGGTAGTCGTGCAACCCGTGTCCACGAGGGCCTTGAACTTCTTTCCCTCGGCCTCGACCTCAACTATGGGCAGTGTCTCCACAAGCGCCTCTACTTGGTTGCAGGGAAAGTTTGAGAGGCAGCAACTTCCCTCCGGTCGTTTCCCTGGTTGCAATCATGGGCGATGTGCCCAGTCTTCCTGCATCGATAGCAGACGGGCCTTGATTCGGCGCATTCCCTCGCCACGTGCAACCCC
>NC_068983.1:90515600-90523503 GCF_001194135.2 Octopus bimaculoides
GCTTGTGCTACTAGCTTGCTGAGCGCCATCTTTCTACCGCCAGGCAACTGCTGCAATCGAATCCCTACGTCGTCAAGGAATCCACTCACAAACGCCAGCCGCTCCGTTCTGTCCAGGCCTTCTCCTGTAAACCCAGCCAGCGTGGCCAGTCTACGCACTTCCGCCACGTACTCATCCACCTGTTCTCCCCACCATCTAACAGTTCCCAGTTTAACAAAGGCAGCGTAATCGCTCTATGTATACGCTTCTCTCAATCTCTGTTCAACCTTCTCTGCACTTAACCTCTCTTCCTCATCCATTTCTAAATACAGGGTCAGGGCGCTCCCTTCCAAGTATAGCGCCATGAGACTCGCCACATCACTTATCCCTTGCAGCTTCGCCACGAGCCTGATCTTTCGCATCCAGGCCATCACATCACCCTCGCCATTAAAAGGCCTGATCACATCGCTGGCAATTCTAATCTTGGCTGCCATCGCGGCGAATTTCTACACGTGGGCCGAAATAGCTTGTGGTGTATGCGTGTGAGTAGATGTAATCACCTTACCTCGGTTTTCCTTTTGTCGACTGTGAGTCTGTCTTGCGGTATCCGATCCTCGAAGCTTGCCCTGACCCGAAGAACACTAGGAATAGCAGCTGCTTCTCCCAAACCTAGACGGTCGCTTAGCACGTCCTCTCCTGACGACAACCCCGTTCGAAAAGGGCACAAAATCCCGATCGAAGCTCCCTCCGCCCTTCTTACTCTTCCGGTCAACTCGCCCTTCCGGTCAGCTCCCCAGTCACTGACGTCATACCACAGACACAACTTGCACCACTTGTCATCAGCCTTGTCATGCTCATTTACTTTCAAGTTGTTGACAAAGCGAATCATGGATGCAAGCTTCTGGAAATGATCTTGCCCCATATGGTCAGTGACTAGTTCATATTGGGTACCATTTTCCCAGTAACTGTGAAGACAATGAGCCTGCACAAGGCAATCCTGAGGCAGAGTGCTATAAAAGTCTCCATTTCCTTCTTTGTTGTTCTCATAATCATTCCAATTTTCTGGTGGCTGTAGATATTTGTTTTTGTCACATCATCAAGCATTTTGTCTATTATGAATTCTTTGAAGAATTGGCATGGAGTCTTCAAACTCCTGTCATTTGGTGCTCTTTCCAGGGTACCTTTGAATTCAGTATCAAGTGCCTGGAAAGAAATGCCCATCCATGTTGGACTGGACAATAGGGACATCAGATCTTTGTCCATATTAGGGTTCAGATCATCTCCATCCTGCAAGTTGTGAGCTAATGGCACATCATCATTGCCACTGGTAGTGGAAGTTGATGCAGCCATTCTCTCTTATTCCACTGGTTTAGTTTTCTTCCCTTTTTTCTGACACCTTGTCTCTTCCTCATTAGAGGCATCTGTTCATCTCTGGAACTCTGTGACAGTTCAAAGTTACTTTCATCTGCATCAATGATGCGACATGTTTGTCACGGTGACGTTTGTTGACATGCTGAAAAAAAACTCATAACCAACACGAAACAAATAATTTGGTGCAATATGAAACGCTATGCACGATAATAAAGCTAAAGAAAGCACATTCACACATTATACAGCACATAAACGTATTCTGAAAGATACAGAAAAGTCAGTCGATCATTCTAATTTTACACTTAAAATTCTGTTGGACTATATTTGGCACATAGAAGAAGAGTTCTTTCCCTTTGCATTTTCCACTTATTCCTATAGTGCCAAATTAGGCACATGAACTTTGAAGTGATTCTATAGCAAAAAGATAACACATTGTGACTATATACAAATATTGCACTATCAGTTCAACCAATACAACAAGAAAATATAGGCAAAACACGTGGTACTACTCACATTTTTTTGTAGTGACGATAAGGAAGTGGGATCAATGTAAACACGTGTTGCTGCTGGAAGCATTCCACGGTGTCAGAGGTACTAATTTGCAGTGGTTTAGTGGTCAGAGCATGAAGCACATTCCAGAGCATTGTTTAAAAAGTATTCTTTTCCTCCGCCACCGATTTTTCCTTTGGCTCGAGATCACTAAAGTCTGTGCCAAATTTGGCACACACAGACTTGGAGGGTTAAGGAATTGAAAAGTGTGAGCCAAACAGAAAAGATCCTATTAGCGTTACATATTTTATTGGATGCTCTGGAGCTTCACTTCCCTGTGTGTGTGTGTGTGTGTGTAAGGAGCATCACTTGCCTGTGTGTGTGGGGGGGAGGGGGTGAACAGGACAGAGAATCTATGTTTGAATCTAACTAGCCATTAAAATTTCAAGCATTATAAATCTATATATATTACTTAGTATCTAATACTTGCATTAAGCAAGATACATTGATGTACAATGGAGCTTCAGTGATTGAATCTGCCTTCTATCATGTGCATTGAAAGTAATGTCCTCAAAAAACATAAGCTTTCCAAAAATGACAACTATGTAGAAGTTTCGTTAAGCATTTCTCATAGTTGTTTGTGCAGATTGGAAAGAGGTAAACAAATTGCGATGTTTAATAAAATCAAAGAGATTTTAAACTTTTTAAACATGTCCAACATCATTATGAAGATAGAATTATATGGATGCATAGTAATAAGGGGAGGAACCAAAATTTCACTAATACTAGGGTATTCACTAATACTAGTTATATGGATGCATAGTAATAAGGGGAGGACCACTGAATTAGCGAGAGGTTTGAAAAATACGTATGAAGTTCCTTCAATAAAATCCTATAAATTCCCGAGTTAAAACACTTAATTTTAATGTGTTGAGAGCAATAGGGTTAGGATTCCTATTACCTGGGGCCTTAGTTATTTTTAAATTGTTCATCATTTAACATATGTTTGATAAGAAAACTCATTTTCATCCATTTAACATCCATTAAAAAAAAAGGGAAAAATTTAACATTCTACCACTATCTACAAATATCATGTGACTTCCTTCTACTGTTTAACAGGTATTATTCTAGAATATGAAAAAAGTGGAGAGATTAAATCAAAGACCATTGATTTACTTGATTTAAAAGCTCAGTAAGTAATTTGTACATTTATAATTATTGTTATTGTGCTCAATGAAATATTTAGATATGACTGTCCTGGTGTGTGTGTGTGTGTGTGAGAGAGAGAGAGAGAGAGAGAGAGTGTGTGTGTGTGCGTGTGTGTGCATGCATGTACAAGATATCATGCGGTAGTATTGGATTAAGTAAAATAAATAGAAAATAGAGTGAAGTCAGTGAACAATAAGTTCATCATCATCATCATCGTTTAACGTCCGCTTTCCATGCTAGCATAGGTTGGATGATTTGACTGAGGACTGGTGAATCAGATGGCTACACCAGGTTCCAATCTGATTTGGCAGAGTTTCTACAGCTGGATGCTCTTCCTAACGCCAACCACTCCGAGAGTGTAGTGGGTGCTTTTACGTGCCACCGGCACGAAGGCCAGTCAGGCGGTACTGGCAACAGCCACGCTCAAAATGGTGTATTTTACGTGCCACCTGCACAAGAGCCAGTCCAGTGGCACTGGCAACGATCTCGCTCAAATGTCTTTTCACGTGCCACCAGCACAAGTGCCAGGAAGGCGACGCTGATTTCATTGAGATCCAAAAGTTTGCAAACCCATATAGGATTGAGCTCTGCCAGAGCGGACCATTTCATAGTTAATGTTTTTGGAACTGATTGAGTGAATATGTTCAGCTAAGTGGGTATTAGATTTTAGACTAACATTATGAAAAGTATGTCTATGGGTTGTAACTCTGAGGTTTACCAGGTAGTAGTGGTTGCGATGTAAGATCTAATGGTAGAGCCAGTAGTTACCACACACTCATACACACTAGTTTAGGTACAGTTTCCATTCAAGGGAGTGTTACCACTAGAATAAGAATAGCCTGGGCAAAGTTTAGAAAGCTTCTACCCCTACTGGTGACAAAGGGCCTCTCACTCAGAGTGAAACGTAGATTGTACGATGCATGTGTGCGAACTACCATGCTTCATGGCAGTGAAACATGGGCCGTGACTGCAGAGGTCATGTGTAGGCTCGAAAGAAATGAAGCTAGCATGATCCGCTGGATGTATAATGTCAGTGTACACACACGACAGAGTGTAAGTGCTCTGAGAGAAATGTTGGACATAAGAAGCATCAGACGTGGTGTGCAAGAGAGACGTTTACGCTGGTATGGTCATGTATTGCGGATGGATGAGGAGAGATGTGTGAAGAAGTGCCACTCCCAAACAGTTGAAGGAATCTGGGGTAGAGGTAGACCCAGGAAGACATGGGATGATGTGGTCAAGCTTGACCTTTGAACGTTGGGCCTCACAGAGGCAATGACAAAAGACTGAGACCTCTGGAGATGCGCTGTGACTGCGAAGACCCGACAAATAAAGTGAGTTCACGGCTGTACCCTACACTAGTTTCGCATAACCAGCCCCAGCCCATTCAAAAGTACCTTGGATTGTAGGATGACCTGCTGTGCTTACCTTGGATCGTAGGGTGACCTACTGTGCTTGAGGAGAACTATTGAGTCAAGTACATCAACATCAAAATAAAAATCAAATGGAAATTGTAGCTCTAATACCTGTGCTGGTGGCACGTAAAAAGCACAATCTGAATGTGGCTGATGCCAGTGCCGCCTTGACTGGCTTCTGTGCCGGTGGCACATAAAAAGCACCCACTACACTCACGGAGTGGTTGGCATTAGGAAGGGCATCCAGCTGTAGAAACACTGTCAGATCAGACTGGAGCCTGGTGCAGCCTCCTGGCTTCCCAGACCCCGGTTGAACCATCCAACCCATGCTAGCATGGAAAACAGACGTTAAACGATGATGATGATGATGGATACTTTTTCCCAGGTTGTAATAATATCTGTTCAGGTGGATGGGTTGTTGATGGTACATTATCAATAGTTCCTGGCTGTGTTGTGGTGAGATATTCAGGGCTAGTATCTGGCACAGTTATGAGGGTTGTGGTAGTATATGAGTCAGCAATAGCGGGAACTATCCCCAACTGCCCAGTGGAAGGCTCATTTTGAACTTCTGTTTCTATGTAACACCCATACCTAGAAATTTGGGGTTAAATTTTCTTATGCTGGCTAATAGGTGGGTGATCTAGGATAATAATTTGTACATTTTAGTTGTAGCTATGATGACTTCTACATTTGATGTCATGGAATAGGATAATTTAAGGGTTTTTCTATTAAGGATTCTCTGATACCTATGTTGAGGGGGGAAATTTTTATCGAATAGATTATAAAAGGCCCTCAGAATAACAGTTTTAGTGTTATTTTTGGTGCTTTCAGGCTTGTTGTAGTTGTGGGGAGTTCAACATTCCAGGATTTGCCATTATCTTCTCATTTACTTTTCCTATTATTCAAGCTTAGATCATAGTTGTTATTCCCAGCATGGGTAGGTAATCTATCTCCAGACTTATGAAATTTAGTAGGTATAATAGATGTAGTTAATCCTTGGAGGGCCGCCTTATGGTTAATCCTATGGTTGGTAGAGTCCATAGTATTAACTCTACACATCTGGTTACACTAGGCAACAAATTTCAACTTTTTTTTTTGTAAACTACTGATTCCTACCAAATTACTGATGCTAAATTTCTCTATGATATCCAGATTTTGTGTAACCAAAAATCCCTATTTTTCATTTTTTCTCACCCACTTCTATTACAAAGGTGGTTTAAGTTACTGTGCTATGTTTTATGTTAAACATAATTAAATAATTAGTGAACAGGGATGTCTTTCTTCTTTTTTCTGGCTTAAAATAGGCAGTGGAAGCCATTACCTTGAATTTATCTTTTAGATATACAAGTAACCACTACTTTCATGATCTGTACCCATCATGAAATTTTTCATAAGGCCAAGTTTAATGTGAAGTGGTATGTCAATAAGTACTGGGTGTTTCATATTTTGTTTACTGACAATATGTTTAATTCTAGATAGCCAATCATGTTTTTTGTAGTGGCTCTTGTCAGATCTGCTGTTCTATAGACACAAAAAAAACACAGGTGCTTTGTGTAGCTCAACTGTAAGCCAAGAAATAATGATACAACTTTAAGGTTGCCACAATATTACATATGTGGTCCTTATATTTGATGCGTCTTAGCAGCAGTTCCAATTATTCATAAGTCTCATTGAGACTAGTGGCATGTGCTACAGGTATTGAAGGTGTTTCACTGTTATTGTACAATAATACAGCTTTAAGGCTAGCTTTACTAAAGTAAATGAACAGTCTCTATTCTTTTGGATCATAGCAAAAGCCAATCCTTTCCATCAGGCCATTGATATCATAGCAAAAACAAATGTTTTCTTCCTGTAAGGAAAATTATGAAAGCTGCAGATGGCAATAGAAGAAATGGAAAACTTCGCTGTTTAGCTGGAGAAAATTCCATTCTTCAGAACCAAGCGACTTTGCCTTTTCTTTTGGTAATTCCAAATCACACAGATGCTTGACTTAACAAATGGGGTATTAGTTGCATCTGGAACATATATGCCATCTTTCCCTATTTCTGTATCACTAGCAGAATCTTCAGATGAACTGCTGCCTTCAACAACTGCTCTATTTGACTGTCACATAGTGACTGACCATTGGGCCATTACTATGTTCTTAACTCTGTTGTCAACTTGTGATAAATTTTATTGATCAAACTTGTTAGAATTTATATATAGTTGGTAAACAAAAATTGCTTTAACCCTGAAAAAGCAAGTTTCATATTACTGGCATTAAGATAATTAAAACTAAAACTGGATGTGGTAGGAAATTTTACTAAGTGATTTGCATTTACACAAAATCTAGATGTGACAGAAAAAATCTAATTATAGATTTGAAATTAGCATATCAAAATTAGCTAGAAATACCTATTTGGTCTTCTGTAACAGAATCTTTGTTGCCTAGTGTTATTAATGCAAGTAACCTGCTTAAGTTTAGTGTTATCATGGTACAATATTGCTTGATCATAACCACTTCATTGTAATATTCTACATTATTTCCAAATATCTTTTGATTGGCAGAAAGATTAGAGATCATAATGGATATGTTCTTAACTATGCTGTTCCTAACAGAGAGTGGAAGGTTAGAGAATCTATGGACATATTGTACGTTCTTGTTTGGCTTGTATATTCATTATTAGCAAAGGAAGCAGTATTAATTTTGATAACACTCTGTATTTCGTATAGATGTATAGTACTAAAATGTACTATCAGTAGCAGAGAAAAACTGTCAGGCAGTGGTGGTAGAATTGCTAGATCCTAGGATTTCTATATATTTACATGCCATTGGTAGCAAGTATACAGAATCAACTGCATGCTTAGAAAAATTTTGTGTCTACTGGTATAGAAAAACAGTGATTAACAAATCACTGGTGTTGCACAGGCAGGCTAGGTAAAAGTTTGTTATTAGCGACAGAAACATTATAAGTTCCAAACAGCAATTTGTATATCTTACTTAATGTGGATATACTTTAAGAAACCCATAATACTACAGCATTTGACTTGTATGCTAGTAATACTTTAATGTTTGTTATGTTTTGATATATATATATGTTAAACCTCTGTTTTACTGTGTTAAATAGATTCAAGTATATTTTAAAATATCAACATTCAGCAATATATGTAAATGTTTTTGCCAAATTACTTTGAATTCTTTAAAAATCATCTTACACATGAAATATCATTTATTTTTTTTTCCTGAGATGTATATTTCCAGCATTTAGGTATATATGTATATGGATCTGAGTTTGTATATGTGTGTATCCTAGTTTATAAAGGGCTGGCAGCATGGAAAGCATTTGGACATAAAACATTGCTTTGAAAAACCTGTCCAGCTCAGGCAAACATGGAAAAATATATGTAAAATACTGATGATGATGATGATATGTACGTATGTGTGCATTTATATATATATA
>NC_068983.1:90524395-90524808 GCF_001194135.2 Octopus bimaculoides
GAAACCAATGTAGCAAAGAACACAAAATAACTTTGGTGTTGTTCCTGTTTTTAAGGCAGGAACTCCTTGAAATTTTGGGTATTTGAGTATATTTAAAAATTTAAGGAATGGAGAAAACGCATGTTATAATTGCATACTTTATTCCTACATATGTTTCAAAGGATTACAATCTATGTGATCCATAGGGATCTGTGATATTAAAACTGTAACCTTCTCATCAGGGAAAGCATGGGAATCATCTTAAACGTAAGACATTATGACCGAGTATGAAAACAATAGATGGATAAGGTTATGACGTGATTCATTTGAAAAAAACCGTTAGAGAATTGGACGCTACCGGATAGTAGTTTGGACAACACATACATAAATGTGTGAAAACATACATGCATACATAAATGCATATACACATATAC
>NC_068983.1:90524908-90525810 GCF_001194135.2 Octopus bimaculoides
TGGCTATTTTCCAATTTCTCCCAAGAATTTTCCTAAGACAATATTGATAATATCATTCTATATGGCAACGATGGCAGGACAGGAAGATATACTGTGGCGTGACTAGAGACACTTGTCAAGCCTACCAAATGCACTACTAACCTTACTGATTCTATACGAAATTTCATCATCAAGACCAGTAGTGCTCAAAGTACTTTTTAAATAAATGAATTTAGTTACAACTTTCAACCTCTGACCATACACAATTCTTGGATGAGGTTCAAGGACTGCCTCAGAATTGCTTTGACACAGACAGGAGTTTCAGCTATTGATTGGGAAAGAGAGGCACAAGACCAAAATGGATGGAGAAAAAGAGTACACAGTGGTTGTTCAAAGTTTGAAAGAGAGAAAATGAAACACAAGAAGATTAAGAGAAGGCTTAGAAAGAACGCACTTGTGGAAAATGTGGGAGAATTACCCTTAATTATTTTAATACATTACCCCTTAATTCTTTTAATATATATACAACTAGCAGAGATACCCGGCCTTGCTCGGGATTAAAATGGCATAGATTTTTATAGCTTTACTTGTTTCAGTCATGTAACTGCGACCATGGTGGAGCACCGCTGTTGGTCGAAGAAATCAACCACAGGATTTATTCTTTGTAAGCCTAGTACCCATTCTGTCAGTGTCTTTTACCAAACCATTAAGTTACAGGAATGTAAACACAGCAACATCAGTTGTCAAGCAATGGTGGAGATACAAACACAAGACACAGGTACACACATACACAAATATACACATATATACAACAGTCTTCTTTCAGTTTCTGAGTACGAAATCCACTCACAGGATTTTGGTCAGCCTGAGGCTATATATATATATATATATATATATGCTTTCGGTGCAAATAGCTTTATTAT
>NC_068983.1:90526767-90532928 GCF_001194135.2 Octopus bimaculoides
ATATATATATATATATATATATATATATATATATATAATTCAAAAACATGAACAGTTTCGTAACATTGTTTACAAAATAATAGCTGATCGTTTGCGAAGGAGCATGTCTACAGTCAACACTTAGGATTTTTGCTCTGGTAACTTCTGCTCTCTCCCATGTTCATGCACGACCAGCTATATGTTGCTATGAGTAGACCAACGGATTCAGCAAATTTGGAAATTAGTTGTGGAGAAACAGAAAATATCGTTTATATTGTGTATCACTCACTAAAAAGATGAAATTTAAAAAAATCTGTTATCTCTCTCTCTCTTTACACTGTCGCTAGAAGGGGACTTAACTCATGTTTGCAAATGCTCCGACTTCAAAATTGTTAGAAGTTATGGTTTTAAATTATTTTTAATGCAAAAATTCACGTCTTAGGAAGCAAAAAAAAAAAAATAATAATAATAAATGGTCAATTCTGGGCATTTTCGACCATGAGGAATCCATTGGTGTGACTCCCAGATTGCTATCTTGTAAGGTGGGGATTTCTATAGATGCAACACACACACACACATACACATACACACAAACTCAGCTTTACAATATGTACTGATGTTACATAGAGCAACACGTTTCAACTGCATTGATTAGTAGCCATTGCAATTGCAACCCTATTATAATACTGGTGCAGTTGCTTCAGGGTCCTTCAATTTGACTGTTTAAAGTTTTTTGCTTATCTACTCTGTGTTGTATGATGTAGGGTTGTCTGTTAAGTTAGATGCAAACAATCTCCATTTGAAGTCTTGATTGGATAATCACTTATAATCCATTATTTCAAAACATTCTGTTGTTTAAATGTTTATTATTCATTTATACTTGGCAAATGTGAATTTCCATATGTGAAAGCATCTCAAAGCTTGTTCCTCTCTTGAATTTATTTCTTTACACTTTGATGTAAAAATCTGGTAAAATTCTTCAAGACATAAGTTACATTTTTGGGTTCCAGGTTTGCACGGTTTTGCAGTGTAAATTAATTCCCAACTGATAGTTGTTGTAAGGAATTAGTAATAATGGTACACCCCTTCCATGTGACGAATAGAATAACCTAGTCACTATAAGTAAAGAGAGTATGTAGTAGGCAGTCAGAGATAGTTGTGTCTTTACTGGTTTACTAAGTATAGTGTATACTGAAGCGGGTGTTATAATAATCCAACATTTAAGGATTAAGGCAATGAGGATTCAAACTCATGAAGAATTCATAAACTTGATGAGGCTAAACCAATTCACATGGAGTTAATAGAAACTTGAAGTGGAGTTAATAAACAAAAAAATCATGTAAATATAGAAAATTTGTGGCAGGTTTGCTCGAGTTGCAAAAACAACAACAACAACAATAGATACAACTGCAAGAGCAACAACAGATGCAACAACAACAAAAAATGAATATTACATCAACAAATGCAGCAATTACTGAAATTGTCAGGAAAGTCAGAAAAAGTGTTCTTGCCAGACTATGCCGTGAACTCCATAACAGAATTCAAATATGAACCAGACGAAGGAGTTACCTTCAAAGCATACAACAGAAGATATGAGAAAATCTTTGATAAAGAATATAAATATTGGGATGAGATGAAAACGTGCTTAATCTTGAGAAAACTAGTGGCAACAGAACATGAACAATACAATAATTATATACTCCCAAGAAAACCTTCAGGCATAAACTTTAATGACACGATAGATATATTGTGTAAAATTTTCAGTGAAAAAAGCTCATTGTTCAACACACGAGGAAAATGTCTAAACATAGAGAAAAACAATGATGCGGACTACATCACATATGCTAGTAGAGTAAATAGGGAATGCGAGAAGTTCAAGCTGGATGAATTAACACCAGATATGTTCAAACGCCTGATTTTTACACTGAGACTTACTACCAAAAAGGACACAGAAGTTAGAACTAGAATTTTTGCAAAGCTGGAACAAAACCAGAATGTAACCCTACAGCAAGTGCTAGAAGAATGTGAAAGGATAGTCAAATTAAGACACGACACAAGAAATCAAATGGAAAGATTGTTTCCAAGTAAAACATGTGTGAAATAGTCAAAATGAAGATTAAGCGTTTTCTAAAAAACACAACAAAAATTAGGAAATAAACCCATGTTTTGCATGTCGAGGTATACACTTGAGGTAAAATTATCTATTTAAAAAAGCCAGTGCTTTTGTTGCGAAAATTTAGGACATTTAAAAATGCGCTGTAGAACAAAGATGATAAAACGTCAGAACAATGGAAAAGATAAATAATATGTCAACAGAAGAAATTGGTAATATAACAATGAAGAAATTCGTGAAGGTGAAAATCAGAAATACAAGTGTTAAAATGCAGTTGGACACTAGTAGTGATATCACTATTATAAATGAAAAATCTTGCAAATATATCAGTAAGCTGAAATTAATTAAATCATAAAAAGTAGTACATGGTGTTACAGGAAAAAGATTATATTTTATCAGTGAATTTGTATGTAATGTAACATTTTGAAGTCAAACAAAAAAAGGTTAAGATATATGTGTTAAAAAATTCACTTAATTTATTTGGCACAGAGTGGATGGTACTATTCAAATTGTGGAATACACACATAAGTGGTCTGTGTGGAAATATAGTTGGATCAGTCAAAGGTTCAAATGAGGCTGAAGGACTGAAACAAAAAATTAAAAAATTATTTCTAGATGGTTTTTTTGGAAGAACTGGGTTGTTGTACAAAAACAAAAGCTAAGATCACTGTAAAACAAAGTGCATCACTGGGCTTTAGGCCAAAACAGAATGTGTCATTCGCAGCAATAGACCAGGTTAACAAAGAACTTGAAAGACAGGAAAGTCTTGGAATAATTGAAAAGATAGACCACTCAGGCTGAGCAGCATTGACAGTTTACATGAAAAGAAGAATAACAAATCAAGTGTTTGTGCAGATTTTTCAACAGGGTTGAACGATTGTTTAGTCACATATAACTACTCATTGCCGAGTCTGGAAGAAGTGTTTGCAAAATTGAATGGAAGGAAATTCTCCTCAAAATTAGACCTCTTTGAGGCATATCTACAAATACAAATAGAAGAAGATTACTCACATTTATTAACAGTTATCACACACTGTGGCTTATTTAAATTTAAGTGGCTTCCCCTTAGTGTAAAAGTGGATCCTGCTATATTTCAGCAAGTAATGGATGCAGTGTTGAGAGATTGTGATTTTGCTATCGGCTATCTAGACGATATTTTGATAAAGAGTGAATCACAGGAACAACACTTTGAACACATTAAAAGAGTATTTGGGAAAATAAGCGAATATGGGTTCAAGTTAATCGAGGAAAAATGTGAGTTGTTGAATAAAATCAAATACTTAGGACAAATAATAGACAAAAAAGGAAGAAAACCAGACCTATTAAGGCAACAGTGATAAAGAATATTCCCACACCAAAAAATGTAACTATACTGCATGCATTTTAGGGTTTGGTAAATTATTACCAAATCTACATTCCAAAGGTACATAATGTAAGGAACCCACTCAATGATCTGTTGAAAAAGAATACAAAATGGTGTTGGACAGATATGTGCCAGAAGGCATTTGGTGAATTGAAGAGTATTTTAACTTCAGACCTGTCATTGACACATTTTGATCCAAAGTTGGAAACTATACTGGCTACAGATGCAAGTGTAGGAGCCATACTTCTGCATAAATATGATAATGGCAGTAAAAAGGCTATAGTCCATGCATCGAGGTCGTTATTGCCAGCTGAAAAGAATTATAGTCAGATAGAAAAAGAGGTGTTGAGAATCATATTTGGTGGCAAGAAGTTCCATAGATTTATCCATGGAAGACGTTTCTGTTTGCAAGCAGACCATCACCCGTTTCTGACAATATACGGTGTGAAAAAAGGAGTCCCAATGCATGTGGTGTCATACCTCCCAGATCTAATGGATAGGCAGAATGCTTTGTTGATACCTTCAAAATAGCCCTTAGAAAATTGAATAAGGAAGTCATGGATGAGGTATCTACCTCAACAATTTTTAAGAATGTACTGTATGACACCAAATCTGAATACACCAGCAGATAGATCACCAGTGGAGTTGATGTTTGCAAAGAAAGTGAAATCAGTCTTTGATAAATTGCTACTTGGCAAGAAAAGAAAAAGTGCCAGGGAAGACATAGCAAGATTCTTTAAAGTTGGTGAAAAGGTGTATATGAGAGCGTACAAGAATGAAAAGCAGAGTTAGGAAGATGGCGTAATTACCAAATGCATAAGTAAAATGATGTATTGGGTAAAAAGTAGAAAAGGAATACAAAAGAGACACAGGAACCAACTGAAAAAGAGATTTGTGGAAGATGAACCAAAGAATTTGGAGGAACTGATGGAATGGTTGTACGATACATTCCAAGTACCAACGCCACTGCAGGTGATTGAACCCAGGCGTAAAAGTGAGAGGGAAAAAAACATACAGAATTCCTGAAAATAGAAACCAAGCACAAAAAATATTAAATTGTACAGAAAGAAAAAAAAAACAACTCAAAAATGGGAGGTGGGGTGAAAAAAATTATTGCTAAATAAAATGACACTTCCTAAGAAAAACTTAAAAAGGGAGATGTTGTAGGGAATTAGTAATAATGGTACACCCTTCCCAAAGAGAATATGTAGTAGGCGGTCAGAGATAACTGTGTCTTTACTGACTAACTAAGTATACTATATACCGAAGTAGGCGTTATAATAATCCAACATGTTAAGGATTATAACAATAATCTAGTCTTTGTTTCTGTCCTTAATAAACCAGATTAATTTGCTAAGACTTGTTTGAAATATTTTATTTTCATCTCCAAATGAACTCAAATAATTTGCCAGTCTCCTCTTGAAAATTAATGATCTCCTACTGATGTAAAAGTATTTATTACCCTCAAATGTAACTTTACATCTATATATTGCATTTTTAGTCTTACACTTATTTTTCACATAACAGGATTCCTGTTTAGAAAAATTGCAAAGATAATCACTTATATTTCACTCAGATTTAGTTTTAATTTGATCATCCATTGTAGAATTAAATTCATTTCCACCAAGTTTTTTATTAATATTTACACCTTTAGATAAAATAATCTTTGTTCTAATTCTAGCTGAACTTTTATTTGATTTGATGTAATTAACTATGTTAAATTACGTTGTTTCCCTTTCAGTGACATTTAGATTCTTAGCGTTCTCATCTATTTGAGTTTTTTTTTTATTCTGTTTGATGTCCAGCGACATGAGGAGCAAAGAACTGAAGTATTCCAGATTGCAAGACAGTGTGTGAGAGAAAATTGTGATGTCACAGGAGAGAAATGTGTCTGCGTGGATGATGATGCACTTGCTTTTAATGGTTCGGAAAAGAAAGAGGCTTGGAGGAGCCATTATGAAAGACTACTGAACGTAGAGAATGAATGGGAGGAGGAGAGCCTGCCAAATGTTGATCCAGTGGAGGGACCAGCTATCCGAATAGACAGCACCTTGGTAGATAAAGCAATTAAGGATATGAAGTCAGGAAAAGCCCCCGGCCCATCAGGAATCACTGCTGAGATACTTAAAACATCTGATGGTGTGGGCTATGGCCTTGTCACCCATATTGTAAACCAGGTAGTTCATGATGGAGTCATACCCAATGACTGGTGTAGCAGCACCATAGTCAACTGCTACAAAGGTAAAGGTGATGCTTTAGATAGAAATAACTACAGGGGTATCAAACTGCTGGATCAGGTGATGAAGGTCATGGAAAGGGTCATAGCCCAACTAATTAGGGAGAGAGTCTGTTTAGATGAGATGCAATTCGGTTTTGTGCCAGGTAGAAGCACCACTGATGCTATATTCCTGGTACAGAAACTGCAGAAGAAATACCTAGCCAAAGGTAAACCCCTATATTTAGCTTTTGTGGATTTGGAGAAAGCTTTTGACAGGGTCCCCCGATCCCTTATCTGGTGGGCGATGCGGAAACTGGGGATTGACGAATGGGTAATGAGGGCTGTACTGGCTCTATACAGAGATGCCGTCAGTAGGGTTAGGATTGAAAATGAATATAGTGAAGAATTCCAGGTAGAAGTAGGGGTCCACCAAGGATCAGCCCTCAGCACCCTCTTATTCATCATAGTCCTCCAGGCAATAACAGAGG
>NC_068983.1:90532938-90535016 GCF_001194135.2 Octopus bimaculoides
CTCAGCACCCTCTTATTCATCATAGTCCTCCAGGCAATAACAGAGGAATTCAAGAGAGGTTGTCCCTGGGAACTCCTCTATGCTGATGACCTGGCCCTCATAGCAGAATGTTTATTCCCATTCAATAACGTCACTATACATTTATACACTACATCCTTCAAATTTCATTTATTATTAAATTTGCATTTAGTCTTATCTAAACATGTACAATTAATTATATCCTGGTCCACATTATTATTATTATTAGAATAATTATTGAATTTAAATTTATAATACTTATTTAACTTAAATCTTTTAAAAGAAGAGATAATATTAGTAACATTTTCCCTAAAACTATATATTTATATATATTTTATACTGTGAAACTTAATTTAATTTTAATTTTTAATAAATTGATTTTAATTGAGTTTTTACCAGTAATTTTGGATTTTATCCCTAATATTATTATTATTATTATTATTATTATTATTATTATATATATATATATAGTTCTGTCTTAGACTTAGCTGGCCGAAAATCCTTATTTCTCAATTCTATTTCTACCATTCAATATTTACTGTGTCTATGCGACAGAAATCCCCCAAAATATCTCTCTATCTCCCTTGTGCTGGCCTAACCCCCTCTGCTTTACTCTGTCTCTCTCGATCCCACTCGCTCTCTATCTCACTATTCTCCTCCTTCTTTCGATTGACCCCTTGCATCGCCAGGTCTTTTAAACTAGCACGCGCACCCCCCAATTCCAACACTCGACCGAAATACCTTTACAGCAATGGTCTTTGTGCAACCGCCCTCCCACCCCCACCACCGGAAGTTCCTATCTTCTACATCAGTACTGGAAGTTCTTGACTGTCTCCCATGAACACTTCTAAAGACTTCACGCCATTCCCCCCACCCCCACTTAGGGCTTATCCCCTATGTAAGGTAGCAATCATTTGGTGCAAAATACGATAGTGTAGTAGGTGCAGGCTGAAATGAATGCTACTGATTGTTTATGAATTCTGCAAAATGCGAGCTTTCTTTTCAGGTACATGATGCTGCTGTTCCTCGCCCCAGGGTCTCATGGTCCCATACCTCCCACACCCTCAGGGTTGGTACTCTCAACGTCGGCACTCTGAAAGGTAGGTCTGGTGAGATTGTCGAGATGATTGAACGGAGATGTGTTGATATCTGCTGCCTCCAAGAAGTAAGGTGGAGAGGTGATTCCACTAGGTTCCTCACAAGCAAAGAACACAGGTACAAGATTTTCTGGGCAGGGAACACATACAGGGTCGGGGGCGTGGGCATACTTCTTGCAGAGAAATGGGTGGATAAGGTAATTGAGGTAGTTAGAGTATCCGATAGAATACTTAAGATTAGATTAGTCCTTCACCATGGGTTAGCAACCATTATCTCGGCCTATGCCCCTCAGTCCGGGCTACCCAACGGACAGAAAGACTGATTTTATGACACCCTCCTGCAGACTACCTCATCGACGAATGACAGGGACCTTCTCTTTGTGGCTGGTGACTTCAATGGACATGTTGGACAACATTCAGGAGGCTTCTATGGCATACATGGAGGCTATGGTTTTGGTTCCCGCAATGAGGAAGGAACCAGGCTGTTGGAGTTCTGTGATGCAAATGACCTTATGGTCTGTAATACTAACTTCAGTAAACCTACCAGTCACCTAGTCACCTACTGTTCTGGCAGACACACTAGCCAAATTGACTAAATCCTCGCCAGGAAAAGGGAAAGATGGCTGCTTATCAATGCCAAAACCTTCCCAGGCGAAGAGTGCACCCCACAACATAGACTTGTAGTTAGTGACTTCAGGATCAGGGCTAAGTGGTTGCCCAGAAGACGACCAGCTTGGAGGAGAAGGGTCTGGAAGCTCAAAGATCCTGCGAATGGACAGAGATTTAGAGACTTATTACTCAAAGCCTTTGACGAAATAGATGGGTATGTAGCTTCACACAAGGTACAAAACAACTGGACGTTTCTACAAGACAACCTGCTGAGGGCCACTGACCAGATCTGTGGATGGTGCAAAGTCCCCTCTCGACCTAAAATAACGTGGTGGTGGAACAATGTTGTTGACA
>NC_068983.1:90536307-90559177 GCF_001194135.2 Octopus bimaculoides
GGTGCGCTGAAAGTGTAGCTGCTAGAATAAGAATAGCCTGGGCAAAGTTCAGAGAACTCTTACCCCTGCTGGTGACAAAGGGTCTCTCTCTCAGAGTAAAAGGCAGACTGTATGACGCATGTGTACGAACAGCCATGCTTCATGGCAGTGAAACATGGGCTGTGACTGTTGAAGACATGCGTAGGCTTGCAAGGAATGAAGTCAATATGCTCCGATGGATGTGTAGTGTCAGTGTGCATACTAGACAGAGTGTAAGTACCTTGAGAGAAAAGTTGAACCTAAGATGCATCAGTTGTGGTGTGCAAGAGAGACGATTGCGCTGGTATGGTCATGTGGTGAGAATGGATGAGGATAGCTGTGTGAAAAAGTGCCACACCCTAGCATTTGAGGGAACCCATGGAAGAGGTAGGCCGAGGAAGACCTGGGATGAGGTGGTGAGACACGACCATCAAACATTGGGCCTCACCGAGGCAATGACTTCCGACCGAGACCTTTGGAAATATGCTGTGCGTGAGAAGACCCGGCAAGCCAAGTGAGACCTAAATCCAAGGCCTCTGCCAGGGCTGTAACCAGCCCACTTATGCATACCTTTCCTTCATTGGACACTAAACTCCGCTTGCAAAGACCTGTTGAGGCAAGTGAAATGGAAATCGAACTAAACTCGATGACTGGCACCCATGCCAATGTCGTCTCCTTCATTGGACACGAAACTCAGCTTGTGAAGACCTGTTGGGGCAAGCGAAAGTGAAATCGTGATGGCACCTGTGCCCAGCATCTCCTTCCTGGCACTTGTGCTGGTGGCACGTGTAAAGACATCCAAGCGAGAACGTTGCCAGTGCCGCTGGACTGGTTCCTGTGCAGGTGGCACGTAAAATACACCATTTTGAGCATGGCCATTGCCAGTACCGCCTGACTGGCCTTCATGCCGGTGGCACATAAAAGCACCCACTACACTCTCAGAGTGGTTGGCGTTAGGAAGGGCATCCAGCTGTAGAAACTCTGCCAAATCAGATTGGAGCCTGGTGTAGCCATCTGGTTCACCAGTCCTCAGTCAAATCGTCCAACCCATGCTAGCATGGAAAGCGGACATTAAACGATGATGATGACGATGATGACGATGATGATGATATATATATATATATATATATATATATACAGAATAATCAATATATTTATAATAGTCAATTCGTGTTGCCTACATACATTTTGGTTTATTACTTAAATCCATATTTATGCAATTAAACGGCATTATGAATTTGTAAAAGCAAAACCTTCGGAATTTGGGAGGGGTCTATACAGGGATGACACACTTTTTACCCTGCATAAGAAATATAGGAGATAAGAAATATATAAAAAGAGATTTTATAAATTTTTCAAAAATTTAGGGCTATCCATCACTATCAAAAATGAGCATAACTCTGTCAACTTCTTGACATTAGCCTAGATCTAGAAACAGGTAACTATGAATCCTACCATAAACCGAATACTAATCTAAGGTATATTAACACAAATAGTAACCATCCAAGAAATATTACACATAAATTAATTGAAAATATTCCAAAAGAATATCAAATCTATCGGCAAATGGGGAAATTTTTAAACAAACTGTGGATTATTATAACATTGCACAAGGTAAAACCGGATATAAGCAAAAATTAAAATTCTACAGACCAAGCTTAAATTCTGATAATAGTAACAATACGCAAAACAAGATTCCCAATAATGATATTAACATGGAAATAAATGAATATAAAGATAAAATATTTACAGATAGAATAGGGAATAAATTAGATAAGAATAATATAAGTAAAAACATCAGGAAACAGTTTAAATAAACCAAACACATATAACAGGGATAGAAACAGTAAAGAACTAATAAAAATCAATGGTAAGATAGAAAGTTAGCCAAAAACAAAACACTACAATAAGAGTAATTATAATTATATAAATACAAACCAAAATGGGACAATAAGCAACAAAAAGGTAGGAATTGAGAAGCTAAGCAGTAATGTTCCTAACAATTCTGTAAAAAATTACATCCCATGTATAAATGAAATTAACTGCCTTAAAAATTATTCTGGAGATAATACCTTTTGAAAAGCAAATTAGAACTAATATAGTGAAATTATTTTATAAAGTTGTCTCTAAACATTTTTCTGAGAAAAATAATACCATATAATTATAAACTCACACAAATTTAGAGCTGGCTTTTGCACTTCAAGGAACATAGCACAAATTATAACTACACAAAATAATAAAAGATTAAATGATTTCTATAAAAATAGGGGTAAAGAGAATAAAAATGAATTATTAAATGATCAAAATGACGAAAAATTTAATGATAGTATACACAATTGTTATATCCTTATGGATAAACGAATACACTGCAACAGTGTAATAACAATATAATCAAAACAAATGGCAGTAACCACACATAATGTAACAACAATCTTTTAAGAACCAACAATCCAACATGCTAACTCGAACTGTAAACTTTGAACTCCAACTTTAAACTATCAACACATGAACTGTGGAACTAACACAAACTATCTCACTTACTGAGACCGCTACTATTTGTATGTAGTGGTCCAGTCCATTCTTGGCAGGGGATATCGTACTCTCACACAACATCTCTCCTTTTGAGATTTTGTATTCCAAAGGAATAAAGAAATTTACTCTTTTACTCTTTTACTTGTTTCAGTCATTTGACTGCGGCCATGCTGAAGCACCGCCTGTAGTTGAGCAAATCGACCCCAGGACTTATTCTTTGTAAGCCTAGTACTTATTCTATCGGTCTCTTTTGTCGAACCGCTAAGTTACAGGGATGTCAAGCGATGTTGGGGGGACAAACACACGCACACACATATATACGACAGGCTTCTTTCTACCAAATCCACTCACAAGGCTTTGGTTGGCCCGAGGCTATAGTAGAAGGCACTTGCCCAAGGTGCCACACAGTGGGACTAAACCCAGAACCATGTGGTTGGTAAGCAAGCTACTTACCACACAGCCACTCCTGTGCCTATTTACATATTTACATATTTTTTTTAGTATCTCTTTCGCTTGGGCATTATCTCAAGGTCTGCTTTCTTTTTCTTATGCTGGTTCAACTTTTGGTACCAGTACATTGAATATTTCACCGAATACTTCCTTGGGAATTTCTTCCATGTTCTTGTGTATGCTTCTTCCTTAGTTGGTTTATATGTCTCTTATGTTCACCATGTGACCCTTTAATTAGATACATCATACTTCCAATTTTTCTGGTAACAGGGCCATCTTCCCAGCCTTCTTTACTGTTTCTATAGGTTTTGAAATGTACTTTATCACCTATCTCGATGTATTTCATTGGCGTTTTCATATTTCCTTTAGATCTTTTTTTCTCTCGTAATAGCTTAGCAAAAATGGATTTTATTCTTCTTGCGAACATCAACTCTGCAGGAGATTTCCCTGAATTTGTACTTGGATTGGTGGTCATTCTGTATATTCTTAAGAAATTTGCCAGTGCTTCGTATTACTTAATTCATTCCTTGCTTTTCTTAACACTCTTTTAAAGGTGTCCACAAATCTTTCTACCTGTCTGTTTGACCTCAGGTGGTAAGGTGGAGTGAAAATATGCTTTATTGTATGCCTTTTACAGAAGTTCTTGAATTCATACCCAGAGAACTGCATTTCGTTGTCTGAAACTAGCGTGTCAGTGACACTGTATCATGCAAACAATTCATATAAAAATTTTAGAGTTCTCTTAGAGATTGGTCTATAGCACCTGCAGACCTCCAGCCACTTAGTACACCTACCTACTACGATTAGGTAATAAGCACCATTTACTGGTTCGGCATAGTCAATGTGTAACCTAGACCATGGGTTCTCTGTCTCTGGCCATGATTGATATTTTACCAGTGGGGCTTTAGTTGCGAGCGCGCAACTTCAGCATGTTCTCACCAAGTTTTTGATATCTCAGTCCATAGATAGTCAATAGACATAATTTCAGAGCCTTCATCCTTGCCATTCCTGGATGACCGCTATGCAATTGTTGCAATACACCTTTTTGTACTGAAGTTGGAACCACCACTCTTTGGGCATACATCAAAATATCATCGCAAATTGAAAAACTACTGGCATCTAAATTTTTATTGTTTATTTTTTTAAAGCTTCTTTTATTTTTGTAACACACTCAGCACCTACAGCTTTCATTCTTATATCCTGTGCTGCCACTGGTAGTTCTTGGATAACATTCATCATAACACTTTTAATTTTACTTTCTGCCTGCAGTGCGGCTGTAACAGTCTCTTGTAGTGGTTCCATATTTTTTGGAATTAATCTCAAAAGGCAGTTTGCATGACCGATTTTTTTCAATGGAATGTATTGCTTTTGAAATTATGATTTAGTAATATTACACCCCAACATTGCAGGTGGTTCACAGTATGAGTTGGCAACCTTTTTTTAGACCCATAAATCGACAGCAAAGGTCTATGGTTTGTTTACAATAAAAAACTTCTGCCATGCAGAAACTTGTGAAATTTTTTAACTGCAATAATGATTGCTAGGGCCTCGTTTTCAATTTGACTATATCTCTTCTCTGCTGCTATTAGTGAGCGCAAAACATGAACCACTGGTTTTGTATTTCCATTTTCATATTTATGAAGTAGAACTGCACCTAATCCATGCTTGGAAGCATCAGACACTACAATGATGTCCATTTCAGGATCGTAATGCGCTAAAGACAGGTCTGAGATTATAATTTTTTTTATTTCTTCAAAAGTATTCTGGCATTTAGTGGACCAATTCCACTTTACTCCTTTTTTTTAATAAGTCGTTCAATGGAGCTCTTAACTTGTGCGTATTAGGAATGTAATTTTGGTAGTAGTTTTGCCCTCAATGAGTCAGGACATCTACCACTTTTACCAATTATTTGCCCTAAGTACTTAATTTGGGGTAGAGAAAATTTGCATTTTTCTTCACTCAAAGTGAACCCAAAAACTTTAATTTTCTCAAACACAGCCTTTATGTGTTCCACATGCTGTTCATGAGAATTACTCTTGGTCAAAATATCGTCCAAGTACGGGATTGCAAATTCACAATTAGCTAACAAAGTATCCATGATTTGCTGGAATATTGCTGATGCCATTTTTAATCCAAAAGGTAATCGTGTGTATCTGTACAATTCTCTGTGTGTATTTATTGTTAAATACTTTGAGCATTTTTCATTTACCTTTATCTGTAAATAGGCTTCAGACAGATCTAATTTGGAAAAAAATTTTCCACCATTTAACTTTGAAAAAGTCTCCTCTGCTGTCAGGAGTGGATGGTGGTATGTTTTTAAGCAGTTGTTCAGTCCTGTAGAGAAATTGGCACACAACCTAATCTTATTGTTTTTTTTTTTAATACATACCATGAGTGCTGCCCACTTCAAGTAATCCACCTTTTTGATGACTTCACTCTTTTTAAGTCTGTCCAACTCTTCATCTACGGTTTCAATTGCCATAAATAGTACTTTTCTGTTTGCTTTAAATACAGGTACAACATTTTCACTTACTTGGAAATAGACTTCCATTTTTTACATAGACCTAACTCCTCTGATAATACTTGCAGGAACATTTTTTACAATTTTTCCTTCAGTTCTTCCAAAGGCTTGTTTTTAATGGGACAACCATTTGTGCTATTGCAGTAAAGATTTATGGGGAAGTGCTATAAATTGAATAGTTCTAACCAATCTGTGCCAAACAGATTGACTGTATTATCCACAATGAATAATTTTGCTTCACATGTCCCTCCTCGAAATGTGACATTGATACATCTTTTGCCCATGAAATGTAAATTATCGCCCATTACACCATGCACTATTTTCGCTGTTTTATGTAATTTTGGTTTACAAGTTTTTTCCAAGTATCTGCATTTATAATCGAGATATCACTACCTGTGTCTAACTGTAATTTGGTATTCACATCATTTATTTTTATGTGCACGAATTTTCTTGTTTTTCCATCACAATCACTCTCTGCTCAAAACACCTTAGAACTTTTTGTTTGAGCCTCGTAGTCTTGTTCTGCAATGAGAACTCCTGTGTCCCAGTTTCTGACAGCTATAGCACTTTTTGTTTTTAAATGGATGATCCTTTTTGTAGTGTAGCCCTCCACAACTACAAACAGCGTGGATTGGGGCCTGACACTTTTTTTTTATTGTGCTTCCCAGGATGACAAATTTGAATTTTTGCAGAGTCTTTATTTTGTATTTTTTCACATCTTGTTTAAGATTTACCATAGTTTGACATTCTTCTGCAATGGTCTGCAGAGATAAATCCTGGTTTGTTTGCTCCATTTTCAAGAGAACCCTTGCCCAAATTTCTCTATCTTCAGGTGCTATAAGCCTTTGCATAAAGGTAAGTGATTTGAACATATCCTGAGTGAGATCCTGGAGTTTGAAATTTTCACACATATGGTTGACTATTCCAGTGTAGGTGATAAAATCATCCTTCTCATGTTTTGTTAAGTTCCAACACTCCATTCTGGTGTTAAATAATAAACTTCTATCACAAAAAAGTTTTGAAAGCAGTTCCACTGTTTCTTGGAAACCAATCTCTCAACTTTTTGGGCAAAAATAAAGTTACAGTAATGCTTATGTTTGGCAGGAGCTATCTGTACTCTCTCCAGATGTGACAGTACCCATTCAGTAGAAATCCACAGGTCCGAGAGACTTGGACACTGTACTATTGCATGCAGAACAATTTTGTTGCTCTGCCTGCAACATGGGCATGTAGGCGAAACTGTGAGGCCATGCCTCGCTAGTTTATCCTGAACTGGCTAGGCACTTTGGAAGCACAGCCAAATCAGGGACCTCTGGAAGTTGTCCATAGGTCCCAGGTCGAAAGTCCTTCGATGCAGTTTGGCAAGCTGACTTTCATCGAAACCCAGTGTCTCCTCCAGGCCATCATCAAACTTGCCCTCTACCAGCCCTCTATAGTATGCTGTGGTGGTACCCCCTCCACCGGCATTGCTCATTCGGGAGAAGCACGAGAGCCTGTCGACACTCTGCTTGTTAAGCTCCCAGCCTTGGTCTGCACCTGATCCAGCATTCCAGTTCATCAAAAGAGGTGAACCTGAGAAATATCTCATCAATGAATGGAGACCACACCCACTCACCATCCAGGTAGAGCCAGAGATGCCTCACACATGTTTGCACATCTTTAGCCACAGCATCCTTAACCCACCCTTTAGTGGCTGTTGGCAGCAGATAGAGCACTTTACAAGAGGCCACCTGCCCTCCCACAAGAAGTGTTCCAACTTGTTTAGCCACGAATCGGGGTATGGCACGACGGTTAGGCAGTAGGTAATGACAGATGCGATAAACACATTTGCCACTTCTACCCTCCCTTTCAGGGATAGCCTCTGCCCAAACCAGGGCTGAGTTATGGACACCACCCTGCTTATAACCTTGCTCCAATTCTTCTCTATTTGGAGGTCTGGACTAAACTAGACTCCAAACATTTTCACCAGACTGTCTGTCCAGCGTACAATAATGCTATTGGACAGCATTGACTTGCCTCTTCAGGAGCCGAGCTGCAAGCTGACCAACTTATCTTGGTTAATTCTTGCTCCTGCCACCGCTTTGTAATCCTTTAGGGCCTCACCTACCCTCTGTAGGTCCTGGTCCCTGGATATGATGACAGTGACATCGTCCACATATGCTGAGACTGACTTTCCATACCCTAGATCTTGTGGGTCTCCACTTGTCACCTACAATCTTCATAGTAGTGGCTTGAGCGCCAATACAGACAGCAGGGGCTAGAGTGGACAACCTTGAAGAACCAAATGTTTGATATTGAATGGCTCTGAAAAAAACTGTTCACCTGAACTACTGACTTGATGTTGCTATATAAAGCATTGATCCAACCTTGGAATGTCAGGCCAAAACCGCTCACCTCAAGGACCACCACCAGATATAAATGGTCTACCTTATCAAAGGTTTTGGATTGGTCTAAATGGGCCAACGCCCCACCTTGCCAGGAATCCTATTTACCCTTTCTAAGGTATAGCATATAAAGTGGAGATTATCATGTATGGTCCTACCAAGGATGGCACAAGTTTGCACTTCCCCAATGATACCATCGATGACTTTTGCCAACCTTTTTGCTAAAACCTTGGGCAGAATCTTCAACTCTGCGTTAAGCAGAGTGATGGGCCTAAAGTTGTTAGTTACGTCCTTCTTGTTTGGATCCTTTCTGATCAGTACCACTATTCCCTGGCTTACAGATGCAGGAATACTCCCATTCTGCTGCTGGTTATTAAAGGTACAGGCCAGCAGGTGCCCAAAGAAGTTTGGCATAGTATAGTACAATTCATAAAAGAGACCATCGTGACCCAATGACCTGTCTCCAGCACACTCCGACAATGCCTCCTCCACTTCTGCAGCTGTGATTGACCCTTCACAGCACTACACCTCCCTCCCCAAGAGGCGTGGTAGACTGGTGAGGAAGTCCGTGAGGTCCTCCCTATGCTCTGGTCCATCACCCCACCCCCACCCGAAACAGTCCAGCGAAATGCTCATGTACGGCTGTACACATTTCCTCAGGTTTGGTTACCATTTGCCCCTGTTGGTTCATCAAAGACCTTATTGTGGCATTATTGCCATGCTGAGACTCTACCACATGAGCCCATCTGGCGGAGTTAATACCATGTTGGCCCATTGCGCATATCTTCACTCTGACTCTACAACCCTTATGTTTAGCCTCAAGGTGATGGCTGAGCGCCATTCTCACAGTCAGCACTTGAGAAGCAGAGCCAGATCTCATTGCCTTCTCCAATGCGTTTACTAAGTGTCTTTCTACACTATTTCTATTCTCAGTTAACTCTCTACTAATCAACTCTTTTTCTATGGCTCTTTTGAGGGCATACCAACATTCGTTGTTAATAATGGTCCCTGTCAATGCCCTTATCACTAACTGTCTAATCCAACTCATGTAGGCATCACAGGTCAGTAGCAACTTACTTATCTTCCAGTAGCTGGATCCCTGTCTAGTCGTACTACCTACATCCAGCTTATAGGTCATCAGTTTGTGATCACTGTAGCTGACAATGGTTAATTGTGGACACCTAGCTATATTCTTGTCCTTAATCCTTATTATTATTCTATCTAGGTAAGATCTAGATGACCCATCATTTCTTGACCATATCCAATGTGGAACATGCAGGTGATCTAGTCTGTATCAATCTGCCAGCTGGAAACATCTGAGCAGATCGTTGAGGCAACAGCTTACCTTCCTAAAACGATTTGAGCCAGCATAATCTACGCATGCATTGCAGATTGCATTGAAGCACAAACTACCTCACTTACTCAGACCATTACTACTTATATGTAGTGGTCCAGTCCATTCTTGCCAGTGGGCGTCATACTCATGCACAACAACAATAAACGAAGGAAGGGAAGTAACTCTTATAGATTGCTCACTAGAATCTAAAAATAAAACATGCAATCTGAAAAGGGAAGAAATAATAAGCATGATACTAATAACAAAAATAATAATAGAGACACAAATACTAATAATACAAATATAAATGCTGGTATTTATAATAGCAGCAATGACCATAAAAGAGAAAACAATATAAACATTAAGATAGATAAAGAAAGCAATAACGAAGCGGATAGGTTAATAGTTAAGACTCCTAACATAGTAAATAAGTATAATGAGAATAACTTGGAAGACATAATATACAAGTACAGTATATTTGGTAAGGAAACAAGGAATGCTCCTAAAAATAAAACCTGTGATTGTGCCAATCGATGCCCATTAAGTAATTTTTGTAGGGAAAAAAAGTGTTATCTATGGGTGTAGGGTAACACCTGAGTGACAGGATTACTACTATATAGGTTCTACAGAAAATTATATAAAAAGAATAGTGAACCATGAAAACACCTTTAGGGACAGGCGACAAGAAGCAAGCACTAGTCTTAGTAAACTAATTTGGATGATTAAGGATAAAAATAGGGAATATACACTTAGGTGGGAAATAATTAGCTAGGCAAAATCTTATAGCATTTGGGAACAAAAGATGTGAACTCTGTCTAAAGGAAATTTATCAAATTCTTACATCAAAACACAAATTGATAAACAACAAGACGGAAAGAGGATTTTGTTGTGTGTATGGGGTTAAATATACGTTTAATAAATTTAAATAAATTGAAATGAATATAATTAAATAGACACTGTGTGAATAATACAACTATACTTAAGAATAATTCTTAAAGTTAAATATACTTTCGTTGAATTTAAATAGTTTTTAGTTAAGTATTAAACACAGTGTTTATGATACCTAGGAATCATGCTTCTACACCATTAATTAAATAGATGAATAATGTAGGAACCCAAACTATCGACTAGTATATTTAAATAAATTATGCTAATAATAAGAAGAGAAGGGGACTTTGTTCAAAATTCTTAAAGTTGAATATACTTTCTTTTGTATTTAAATGATTTTAATTAAGAATAAATACTGTATATGATACATTAGAATCGTACTTCTATACTATTAATTAAATAGACAAGTATATGTAAGAACCCAAACTATCAACTAATACATCCAAATAAATAATCATATTAATAATAACTAATATAAGTTCTTACAATAAGAATAAACAAATAAGTAAAAGTAACAAGTAAGTACATACCTAGATTTATTCTTTTTTACTAAGAATAAGAATGTAGAAGTATATATTATGAACAAGATGGATAGTACAAATGATAAAGGCAGGTTTATAAGCCTACATAGTTAATGAAGAATGTGCTTATAGACATACTGAACAGAGATGAAAATAATAGCTAGCCTGTAAAAGGCTGTTTTGCACTTCCCAAAAGGGTGAATAGTAACATGACCTAGTTCTTCTGAACTATGCCTATCCCTTGTCTATTTTAAAAACAGAATCCAAGACACACATGCTACAATTCAATTGGAATGAACTCTTCATCTGTTAGGATGTGAATTAAAATTCAAGTTGATTTCTGCTCTGATGAAAGTTTTATCTTTTTCAAATTCATAATGCAATTTAATTGCATAAATATGGATTTAAGCAATAAACTGAAACATGCGCAGACAACATGAATTGACTATTATAAAAAGTATATTGGTTATTCTGTGTATGCATTCTCCATTTTCTTTGTATTATTAAATTTTTTTTACCTATATTGAAAAGATGGAAACATTTATAGTAACAACTGGAATTTCAAAAGTTTAAGGTATTAATATCGAAGAAGAACCAATGATAAACAAATGTACATATGCACACTGGAATTTACAGTATCATTAATTGATATAGAGCTAAACTGGTGTACACTTGGATAAATATCCCTAGGAATGAACAAGCTTTTTCCACACAGACCTTGTATTTCGTATTTCATGTTGTTTACATTCTGTGACGTCCTGTGCCTACATATGCATATGTATATACATATATATATATATAAGTATGTACATATATGTATGTATATATGCATATATATATTATTTAATTTATTATATGATTGAACGCCACGCATCTATTTCCAAGTAAGTTTTATCTTAATAATTTTGATGCGACACTTATTCTAGTCTATTCTATTTTATTCTATTACTCTTTCATTTCCTCTCTCTTCCTTTCTCTAATTCTTTTTATCTCCCCTTCTCCCCCTTTTGTTTTTTCTCTCCTATCCTTTCTCTAATTCTTTTTCTCTCCCCTTTGCCGTTCTCTGTCTGTCCCTCTCTCTCTCTCTTCCTCCTTCGCTCTCTTGTTGCTCCCAAGTGACCATTGGCCAAAATAGTTACGTATAAAAAATACAGATATGAACAGCATGTATATTTTCATATAAACATGTATATGCAAACAACATAAACATGCATACACACAGTTCATTGCATTCTCACATGTGTTGTCGGTGTTGCATCTGTTGTTGTTGCTGCTACTGTCATCGATATTGTTGCTGTTGGAACTAGGGCTGCTGGTGTTGGCATCACTGGATTAGTGACTGCATCTCCTACATGCCAGAACCCAACAGCTGCAGAAGGAAGCACTGCAGAAATTTTGGTCCCACCCACCTCTCCCTTAACACAATAATGCCCATAGGTAGACTATTCCCTAAATTAATAGACAAACATTTCACTAGCTCCCATAGATATGGGTCCATTTTCAACAGGCTCAACATTAGAGTCTCATTTAGCCATGCATCCAATATTAAGAGCATCCTAGTTAATGCCCTTAAGCAGTGGTATAGCTAGGGTAAACTGTGCCCGGGAAAATCACAAAGATACGCTCCCCCCATTACAAAATCCATGATATTATATAGTACTTATTTGCTACAGGTAATTAATGTTTTAAAGCAATGTTTTAGGTACAAATACTTTACTGGGGTTCATTCAAGAATCTTAAAAGACTCACTCGAACCAGGAAGCATCCTTAACTCCAGAATGGAGATTTTCAGGCCATGTTTACATTTCAGGAAATTCCCGCTAGCCTTTTGGGGTCCACAAGATGGCAGGACATCTGGAAGTGGATAGCCATGGCAAAGGGAGATAATCCCCTATTGTTTACCTTTGTAGCAAGGCTTTTCTGCCTCCATATTTTGAAGAGGTCTTAGGCCAACAGGTTTTGGGGGTCTGATAATACGCCATAAAGCTAAATCCTTTATGGATGGGAAACCCAGGGTAATCCCATAAACTGGCCTTCCCCACTTTTAATGTACATATGTGTGTGTGTGTGTATATATATATATATATATATATATATATATATATATATAGTTCACAGATGGGATCCAAAGATTCTTCAGTACAGAAGACAGTAGTATTCAAAAGATTCAAACTTAGACCCCAATGTCTTTACAAGGGATCATTCCGCACAGTAAAGAAAGGCTATGAGAGGGATCAAGTTGAGTGGGTATAGAGGCAATTATGCAAATAAACAAATTAGACACATCAAATGTGTATATATGTATACATACAAAATGAGAGAAAGCAAAAGGTGGAAACTTTCAGGTGATGATATTTTATGTAAAAATTTATAGATATTTATATCAATTTGTCCAACTTACACAGAGTACGAATGACAGAGAAAATTAACATGAGGATGGAAAATACCAAGCTTTGATAGCAAATGACATTTGTTTCTGCACCAGACACCAGTTTTAAGTTGCTGGATTTACATTGATATAATTTATAAGATTATTCTTTAGAATTACTGTATAATTGAATATTTTTCAGCAACAGCTGTACGTTAGTGCATCATCAGATAGAGTGCAATCAAGCATTGTGAGATTTTTCTGAATTTCCTCAGATATATGATGTTCACTACTCTCCACTAATCATTTTATTAGATTCCAGGTAATACATGTTGCAGTGACACATGAACAAATAGAAAAGTAATATCATAATAATATTTTTTTCTTAAACAGTATGCCAAAAAGCATCGACTACTAAAAATATACTATCATGTTTTAGCTACACTTTCTACCAAAACCTAAATTTTTCTCTAGATTTTACTCTGCATTTTCATATTTTTGTGACCATTTCAATTCACATTCAAATGACAATTTTGATCTGCTATCTAGATGCATCATCTCATCTTACATTTTGACATAATAAAATATTGAATTATTAGTGCTGTATTTTTTTCTTTCTAGATATATACTTTCCATAACTATACTTTATATTTGATACTATATGACTGTCTCTGATTAATACACCATTCTGTAGTTACTGTCACTGTTACATCATTTTAGTCTCCTCCACAATCATTAAAATGGTCTATCTTTTCCACCAATCAATCTTACTTGTTGTAATCACTACTAAACACATTACAAATTTTGTTTTGAGAAAATTAATTTAATCTTTATTCTGAGACTTTTATATATAAAATCCAGGATTTCGGATATAAGTGCTTTCTCTCAACTTTCCATCAGAGATTCTATTACTATTCTCTGATTAACACCAGGCATTTCCTACTGCTGCAATTACCAGAGGATTATAATCAACATACACAAATCTTTATAATCATTTTGACAATAATCATACAATGTTCACTTGTTATTACCAGTCATATACTTATTTGATTATAATTGACTTATACAAAATATTCTTATTCATTAACATCTATGTATTGTAATTTACATAATCCTTTCACTACACTTGCAAATAATAATAAAGTTGACACATTATTTCAAGTCATCTCCTTAGGTGATTATAATCAACATATAGTAATTATTACAATTAATTGTCTATCTTTTCCACTGATCAATCTTACTTGCTATAATCACTACTAAGCATACTACAAATTTTATTTTGAGAAAATAAATCTAATCTTTTTTCTGAGACTTTTATATATAAAATCCAGGATTTTAGATATAAACTTCCATTGAAGCTACTGATACTATTCTAGAAATAATGAAGGAACTTGAAGTAGAGGATAGAACAAAACCATATATGCCTTGGAAACCCAGAATTAATCTTAAGGACCATAATGGAAATTTTCATAGTAATCCAACATATAGGCTGATATGTCCATCAAAATCTGACATAAGAAGAATAAGTACAACAATTACACATAGTATAAATCTCTAATTTAACTTACACTATAGATATAATTAGTTAGTTCAGTAGCTAAGAAAATTTTAAAAAGTAATAAGTTTATACAATTAGATATATCCAATTATTACTCAACTATCAATCCAATAAGCATTATTATTTGCAAAACGAAATTCAGACTTATCTAGACATGAAACTGACATATTAACATCACATGCATGATAATTGATTATGATGAAAAACTATGGATACAATCAGATAGAATTTATTGCTTTGATATAATGATGGGATCAAGTTACTCAGTGCAAGTCACTGATCTTTTCAGTATTTATATACTTTTCCTGATAGAATCTTGGATTCCTAAAGTAGGTGGTGGTAGTGGTAGTCTGTATAGGAGTGAGAAGTATTCAAATTTTTTAAAAACTTAGGGCTATCTATAACAATTGAAAATGACCATAGATAAGTGAATTTCTTAGCTGTAATGCTTAATCTAAACACAGAAATGTTTGAACTCTTCCACAAACCAAATGAAAATTCAAAATACGTTACAAAAAACTCAAACTATTCCCATTCGGTATTAAAAAGTACAGTAAAAAGCATGTAAGATAGAATTTCAAAACTATCTCCAAATAAAACAATATTTAATGCACATGCTGAGTATTACAACATGGGGAATAAATGAGCCATAAAATCAACCTCTCCTACTGCAAACCAATTCTAAATCACCTTTGATGTCATCACTCTGATGCACTTCTGGTCTGTGTTTGGGCATTTTGCAGAAAGGTTTCTCATGTCCAGAATATTGTGGGTGATGTGGCCAATTCTTTTGTGGGAAAGCCTCAGAGTCTTGGCTATGACTTTAGCTAAAATCCAATGATCCTCAAGAATAGTGATGTGTATAGTGTTGGGGTTTGTCCTCTGTGGTCATGGAAATTGGCCATCCTAACCAGTGTTCATCTGTGACTTCAAAACGACCAGTCCAAAACCGTGACACATATTTTCACTATGGAGTAAGATGGGCAACCATCCTTCAAGACTTCCTTCATTTTACCATGGATTTCCACTGTGCCTTTGACTTGCAGGAAGAGGAACTTCATGACCGTCCATGCTTCAATGTTATCAAAATCCACTGTAGGAGCTGCCATCATGTGTTAAATCTGCAAAAAAGAGAAAGATATATTGCATACCAACATGATTTTTTGCATATCTTCTCCTAAACAGTTGTCCTACCTTTCCTGTAAAGGTAACAGCTCTACTTGTTTGTGATACCCTTAAAGCCAGGAACTTTTCAACACTCCCTCACAGGTGGATAAGCATACTGAGAAACTGGATAAAGATATAAGAAGTAGGATAAGAAATACAGGGGATAAAAACAGTAGCCATCAATATAAAGGCAAATATCGAAGAAGAATGGATAAAAATAATCATAAGGACAAAGAGAAGAAAATAGTGGTTAAGAATAAAATAACCAAATTTAATCCAAGTTGAAAAAGCTATAGTAGAAACTTCAATAGTTTTACTAAACTCAATAAAGCATTACATAAAGATGACATATTATGGTTAATCCAGTATTTGGATTACAAGTCAAATCCAAAATTGTCCCTGAATCTTTCTCTGCATTAGATAGACATTTTCTTAGGTCTTTAACTAGCATAGGGGGAAATTGTCACATGTGATATTCCACAACCTAGAATACTACATGCATAGAGTAAAAAATAAAAAGCTAAATAAGTTAAGACTAGAATATGATAACAGAACTCAGAATAGTGCAAATTTGGGACAGGATAATAACTATTCTGAAAATCTTGATGTAAATGGCAACATTAGCATGGAGGAATGACTTAGAAAACAGAACAAAAACAAATGGAGATGGAGTTATGGAAGAAACATTCAGAAACAATCAAAATAGAAAAAAACAATAGCAATTGCACAAATATGCACAATGTGAAATGAACTAAGAATAAGAATGAAATTAGAGGAAGCTAGGTTACAAAAAATGAAATTAAAAGTGCAGCTTCTGAAACTTGAGAAAGAACATCATATATGAATGTAAAGTAGAAACAAATGCACATACATATGCATACTTAGGTGCAATGAGCAACACTCTCAAAACCGCCTTAGAAACCACTGTAATAGTGTAGCAATTCTCAATTTCCTTAATACAGAAGGTTGAAAAGATTGGCTATAAGTAGGGTTTACTCTTTTAAGAATAAGAGTACTGTATCTGTCAGTAGTTGCTGCTGGTCAGCAGACAGCCATGTTTTAAATACCCTTACTAGACTTTGTTTTCATCCCAAAGCCTCATTTCCAACTGGCTGTAGTAATATTAATAATAGTGAGTATAACATATATAATTATAGTAATAATATCAGTAATTATTACCACATTCTCTTCTGCTGAAGAATCTGAGTACTACCAGGTGAGTTCGATACGTTTTTAAGCATCAAAATATAACATGGGGCATTCCAATATTCCAGATAGTTTATGTCTTTTGATTTTGCAAATTGTATGAGTGTAGGTGCTGTTCACCAACCTTTCAGTTTCTTAAGTTTTATGAGTGTAGATGCTGTTGAGCTGCTTTCAATTGCTCACGATATCAAGTTTTGAGTTGTTAGTTTCTTCTTTAGAATCGATACCACTACTGGTTCTGGTTTCAATTGTCGGTGTTTCCACTTTGAGATTATTCACAGGTTCCTGGTTGCACAGTGAGGTATCAAGCTCAGTTGGCATATCTCCCACCCAGAGCCAGATGTTTCAATGAAGCCATTTCCTCCTTGCCACTTGAGTGTACATGAGTGTACTGTGGATTGCATTCAAGTAATTCAAACTTTTCTACTGCTGGATCGTATTTTGAGAACCGCTGTTGTTTCTTCAGAAGCACAGGTCCACCCTTCACTTGCCACTCTGATAGTGAGATTCCAGAAGTTGAGCGGTGGTGAAAAACTGAACAGCTCCTCATGAGGCGTGGTGTTAGTGGCCATACAGAGGAAGAAGCGAAAAGAGTGCAGAGCATCAACGAGTATGCACTGCCAGTGACTCACACTCAGTCCCTTAGACTTCAATGCCAAAGTAATGGTTTTCCATAAAGTTGAATTGAGCCTTTCAACTTTGCCATTCCCCACTGGATTGTATGGAGTTGTCCTGCTGGTTGCTATGCCTTTATCAAGGAGGAATTGTTTCAGTTCAGCTGACATGAAGCCAGTGCCATAATCAAAACGGATGAAAGGAGTCCAAAAATCGAAAATAGTTGATAAAGACAATGAATGACAATAGCAGCTGATATATCTGACCATGCAAATGCAAATGGAAAGAAGGAAAATTCATCGATAATAGTGAGTAAATATTTGTTGTGATTAGTGGATGGGAGTGGACCCTTGAAGTTTACACTTAATCTCTCAAACGGCTGAGTGGCCTTCACAATTTTAGCTTCAGTGGCACAAAAAATCTAGGCTTCAGTTTGGTGCATGTGGGACATTGAGATGCCACAGATCTTATGTCATGAGTGGAAAATGGTAGATTCTTTGACTGCATAAAATGAAGCAATCTTGTCACACCTGGATAGCACAAAGAATTGTGGAGGTGTGTAAGGTCCATGGGGTAGAAGATGCACAATAACCCTAAGAAAAAGCATCTGCAGCTTTGTTCTCCATACCTGGCCAATAAGCAACATTGTATTCGAAAGAAGATAGCTCAATCCGCCATCATAATATCTTGCCGTTCTTGACTTTACCTTAGTGTTCGTTGTTGAACCTGAAAGCCACAGACTGTTGGATGGTCACTAACTGAAAATGAACTCCAATAAGGTAGTGTTTACATTTACAAAGAGTTTGAGTAAGGGCGTAGGCTTTCTCTTCCACTAAGGTATGGTTCTGTTCACTGGAGTAAGCATTCTGAAGAAGAAGGATACAAGTTATTCATTCTGGTTCAAGGTTGCACTGATAGTAATATCAGAAGCATCTGTCTCCACAATCAAAGGTACTTGATGGTCAATGGTGACCAAAGCAGTGCCCTCAAGCTCTGACTTAAGGTTCCAGAATGATTGTTCGACAATATCAGGGGTGGAGGAAAGGTCTTATAATGTATCAAGGGTGTGATTTTGTTGGAAAATGGGCGATTCAGTGAGAATAATAAGCAAACATCCCGATGATCCTCTCATGTGCAAACATCCTGATGATCCATCTTGAGGAGACAGGAGCTCGTGTAAGGGGCAGAATCATTCTGGATTTAGTCTGATTACCTCTTTGGACACTTTGTAATGCAGGAGCGTGATAGTCCTGGGGCAATGACTATTTTCTTATCATTGAAAGTAAGCCCATATGTCTTTGCGACCTGTAGGAATCTTTCACAATTCTCATCATGTTCTCTTCAGTTATGCCCACATATTGTGACATTGTCAATATAGGCGAAAGTATCCTGTAGTTTTATTTGTTAGATAAGATTATCAATGATATGTTGAAAACAAGCCATACCATTTTTGACTCTGAATGGTATACGATGGAATTGATATAGGTCCTCACGTGCTTTGAATGATGTAAATTTTTTCTCATCTTTGCATATAGGGATCTGATGATAAGCACTCTTAAGATCAAAAGTAGTGAATATCTTGTAGCGAGATATTTTCTCAACCAGCTCATCAATACATGGCACAGGATAGGTGTCGAGTTGTGTGCATTAATTGATTGTCTGACTATAATTGATTACCATTTGCCTTTTGTGTGAGTCATCACTGGTGACTAAAACTTGCATCCTCCTGGGAAAATGAGATGGTTCAATGATTTGTTCCAATAAAAGACAGCTGACTTCACTTTCGACAAATTTCTGATCCAGCAATGACAGGTGCCTGGGTTTAGTAGCAATAGGTTTGCAATGTAGTGAAAGCGACCCAAATAGTGTAGGAATGTCAACATGAGCCGCTGTCAAGCCACAAAGTGAAAATGGAGGTCTGAGTCCTCTGAAGGCTATGTTTACTTGTTCATGCTGGTTCAAAAAATCGTGCCCAAGTAAGACATCTGAGCAAAGCTCAGGTAAAAGTGAAAGCTTCATATTGGGGGTAATCATTGTCACAATAGATCAATTTGGCAAAACAGTGACCTCATGTAACACTTGACAAGGTAGTAAAGGCCATCAAAATTGGAGTGTTTGATGGATGGATATGCTAACAATGTGAGTGTACAATATGAGATGATATCTAACTATCGGAGCTTCCAGTATCAACCAGAGTGTTGAGTTTCACTCCATTTATATATACTTTAACAACAGCAGAAAACAATGATACTGGAAGAGCTGCAGAGAATATGGCAGACAATGTTGGATCTGTGTATGTAACAAAGCATTTGTTCATGCGAGATGATTGATATACCTGCTAGAAGTGACTGACTTTGTTGCAGGCTTTACATGTCGCTTCTCAGGCTAGGCACTTGGTTCATGACTTTGTTGAAGCCAAAAGATATTTAGGCATGGTGGCCGCTAAATTGGCATTGGGTACAGTGTTGTGTTTTGGGCTGGGAGGTCATGCAGCACAGGATTCATTGGGGGACTGATTGACCTTGAGTAACTTGAAGATTGAGCCTCTGCAGTTTTGAGCATCTATGCGTGGACGAAGGTCTGGTCAAGATCTAGGTTGTCCTGTTTCAACAACTGCTAGCATATGCTACTAGAATGCATCCCACTTATGAAGGCATCTCTTACAGCTTCATTGAGATGTTCAGTAGCTGAAACAGCTTTGTATCCACAGTCTTTCACCAAAAGTTTGAGGTTCTGGAGGTATTGATCTAAACTTTGTCTGTACTCCTGCTTGCAAGTATATAATAAGTGACATGCATACACTACATTCTTTGGTTTCATGTATAGTGAGGTAAGAATGTCAAGGGCTCTGTTGTACATGTTGCGGTTCATGATATATTCAAACACATCAGGATCAATGTGATTGGCAAGCAGGTGGAATATATACTCTTCCACTGCATTAAGCTGTCTAGGTAGTTGGTAAAAATAAAATACTGTTTTTCAGCAGTAGGTAAGGCTAGGTCAATGTCAGTACACTCCAGGTATAGTGCTTTGTCCATTTAGAAGAGTACAGAAGGCTGAAAAGATTGGCTGTAAGTAAGCTTTACTTTTCTATGAATGAGAGTACAGTATTCATCAGTAGTAGCTGCTGGTCAGCTGATAGCCATGTTTTAAATACTCTTACTAAGCCTCGTTTTCATTCCAAAGCCTCATTTCCATTCCAAAACCTCGTTTTCAACTGGTTGTAGTAATATTAATAGTAGTGAGTATAACATGTATAGTTATAGTAATAATATCAGTAATTATTACCACAACCACATTACATCATTTTCTAATAGGTCCAAGAGTCAATGTATTTTGCTTGTGGACCTTGAGTAGAAACTCAAAAGAAAGGGGATAGGTTATGTAACAACGTGGTCAGTATTAAGAAATGCAAAACCATATGATGCACAGTCTAGAGTTTGCGATTTCGTCCACGCATGGATGCTCGAAACTGCAGAGGCTCACTCTTCAAGTTACTCAAGGTCAGTCAGTCTCCCAATGAATCCTGTGCTGCATGCCCTCCCAGCCCAAAACACAACTCTAGAAATAATTTTATGTAAAGACAAATTACTTAATAAGTGTTTTGAAGTTATACTTATGTGTAACCATAAACTAAAAAATTCATTTATAGGATTCGAGAAAAAATAATATCAAGAAATTTCAGATAATGTTGAAACTGTTTATATTGTAACACTCATTAACATAAATATTGATAGGTTAGAATTGTTTGCATACCTGTTAAAGGAATTGTAATAAGTTGTATAAGTTGTTTGCTTTCCCATAAACAGATGACTACTGATAACAAGTTAACATTGTTGCTTGCATGTTCAGCAAAGTCATTGTTAAAATTTATATAAGTAGGAACCACTATGCATTTTTGAAAGTATTTAAATGTAATTTTTACTGTACTTTTTCACGAAGAGCATCCAAAAAGAAACATTTTGATACCTCATTTGTGAAACATGGATGACTATTTTAGGAAACAGGACAATTTTAATGGTAAGCAAATTGGTCAAAATCTTGCCTGATTGACCCAAATCAGTGTTTCTCAACCATTTTTTACCTATAGAACCACTTTGATTCCTATTTTACTCAGATAGACCCTCCTAGCCATTTGATGTTTAAAAAATCCTATTATATTTTTATAATTAAATATTATAAGGAATTGTATTTAAAAAATTGTTAAAATATTTTGTGTACTGTAGAAGTATAACCAATTTATTGTACATAAATTTTAACAACAAAATCTTATATGGATCTCTAAGGGCCATATGGACCCTTGTTGAAAATCAATGACCTAAATGAATAATTAGTCATGTTTGTAATGTCATATTATTGAAACTGGGGTGATAATCATCTTCAAATTACACAAATTAATAGTGATCATAGCACAGCAGTTGCCCATTTTTTCAGGTTCTTGGGAAGGAAACTTCTTTTGGCAATTTTTTTAAAGCCTATTTTGTTATGTGTAACAAACAGTCAATTTCACAGTGTTTTCAGACCTAGCTAAATCCAAAAGTACAAGCCACAGGGACTACATTTGTTGTAGGTATAGAACTAAATAAATCCTGAGATTTGGGGACATGACTCCATTGCGATAAAATTTTAATGGACTATTAAAAATAGTTATAAATGATGGGGCTTCAGATCAGAGATTTTGACCGGGAGTTTTTTTTTTTTTCTTTTACATTACAGACTTGCAAATAATGGCAGCAATGGTTTCATGAAAATATTTTTGAAAATTTATGATTTTTTCCATCCCCTCCTCTCCCCTCTGGACTGATTTTAGCCAATTTGTTTGGCACTATACACTTAAAAAAACGATGTGAGAAGCCTTTTTGATTAAAAAAAAAAAATTGAAAGTATTTTCTAATGTTAAGGTGTGTGATTTAAGGAAAATTTAGTTGTATACGTACAAAAAATATGTATGCAATTGGTATACATACGTGCGTGTGTGTATGTGTGTTGCTCATATATATATATATATTTATATAGATAGGATGATAAATTGAATATTAATTCAATTTAAAACCAAGTGGCCTAACATATAACAAATCTGAAAATTCAGAAAAAATTGTATTACACGTGTATAAGGGATGACCACTAGGTGGACATCGAATATGCTAGAAAGAGGTCATCAACGACCCAACCACAAAGAAAAATTATGTTCTCCAGAAAAATTTCGCAAAACGCCAGAACAGGACAAAATAAGAAATATACAGAATAAAGAATTATCTATGGCCTGCTGCTGTTTCGAACATTAACGTTTTACTTTCGTAACATGC
>NC_068983.1:90559260-90579484 GCF_001194135.2 Octopus bimaculoides
TATATATATATATATATACTTAAGACTTTGTTGTGAGATCTGAACAGAACCACTTCTGACACAGAGAATCGGGAGGCCTTTTGGTCATTCTATTTTCCTTGCTGGAAGGGTTCCTAACCCAAGAGGGGTTAGATGATGGCGGTGGTGGTTTCAAAGGGATGGCATGTGTAACCTGATCACCTCTGCCGATCAAACTCTCAACCCATGCGCTCCAGTTGCAACACTGATTCTGCCCAAATTTGACGTCATGTTACTTAGTTTGGTTTGAAATAAAGAACTTGATTAGCTTAATAATCGCAACTTAATCCCGGGCAAAGCCGGGCTATACTGCTAGTATATATATATATATTTATATGAGCAACACACATACACACATGCACGTATGTATACCAATTGCATACATATTTTTTGTACGTATACATGTTCGTATGTATGTGTGTGTGTGTTGCCCGTATATCAACAAAACACACACACCTTGCCTTACATATATATACGGATAAATGATTTGAAAGAAATATATTTTGGAAATGGCGATTTACGGTACAATACCTAGAAACGTGAAAATCAGACCACATGGGTTTGTTTACATCAGTTCGGCAGAGATAGAGAGAGAGCGCTCTCCCTCTCTTACACACATTTATCTCTCTTTCTTTCTTTCTCTCTCTCCCTGTCTCACATACACAACAACATTACACACACACACACACATGCTGCTCTCTCACATTAACAAAAGAACTTCACATACACACCACACTTTCTGTCTCGCATACTCACTATAAAAAGATAGCATCTATTTCTTTTTGGCAACGTGTTTTGTGTGTAATGTTACTGTGTGTGTGAGAGAAGGAGAGAGAGAAAGAAAGAAAGAGAGAGAGATAACTGGCATGTGTGTAAGGGAGGGAGAGAGAGAGAGAGAGAAGGTATTTTTTTCTTACCACACAACTGTTAAGAAATAGCCGCCCTCTCCTACTTTTTTTTTGTCAGACGGTGGCCAAGAAAATGTATCTCTCCTTCACCCTCCCTCTCACAAACATACAATTTCTCTCTCTCTCTCTCTCTCTCTCTCTCGCCTTCACGCGCGTACGCACAGATTTGACTTCGCCATGTCAACAAATTTCAAAATTGGTAAAAGTTTATCGATTTTTACAGCTATACGCGGGTACCTCTGAGAGAGAAAGTTCACTAAAATTCACATAGGGTCATTCTGAATCTGCTCCTAAAATTGGAGCAACATGCGTGCTAATTTGTGGACGTGCATAACCCACATTCACGTACACACACATACAAACATCGTCTGTTTTATAGATATAGATAACAATTATCTTGATCTATCCCCATCCATTTTTATATTAAAAAAAACCCCAAAAATCTTCATCTTTGTAACAGAAAATTAAAAAAATTTATATAAAATATTGGAAAGAAAGCAAGCCTGTAATGTAATAAGTGAAAGAAAGCAAACCTACGATAACCAGTGGAGCTTATGAGGTCACTTGAAACCAAACAGCTGGAAAGCATAAAGATGATAGATACTTACAAAAAGTTGGCTAGGGCTGTAAAACGATGGCATAGCAATCAAAACAATACCTTGTGAATTTATTTACTTATTTTTTATTTTAACCCATCAACACACTTCTACTACTCATAAAGCCATCTTCAGTTTTATTTTATATTTTTATTGTACTACCACTATCACTTAGAGTTGATTTTGTTGTTATTTTTATTACTGTGAATACCATGAAGGTTGCCTTTATTCTGTTGTTGTTAATGTTGGTGGTACTATTATTGTGATATTATTTGTCTATTTGTTCATGTGTCACTACAACAATATGTGTTGCCTGGAATCTAATAAACTGATTTGTGGATAGTAGTGAACATCATATATCTGAGGAAATTCAGAAAATCCCACAGCGTTTGATTGCATTCCATTCAATTATACAGTAATTCTAAAGAATAATCTAACAAATTATATGAATGCAATTATATTCAGCAACTTAAAACTGGTGTCTGGTGCAGAAACAAATGTTGTCATTTGCTATTAAAGCCAAGTATATTCTATCCTCATGTTATATTATTCTTATATACATGTGTGTGTGTGTGTGTGTTCATAATATACAGAAAATAGGTATGATATTTACAGAACATACACATGTTCCAGCAAAATGTTATATTCTACATAGCAATTATAGAAACATTATACAATCTTGCACTGTACCACATCAAAGTTCTGCAATAAATACAATGACAGATGCTGAAAGCTCCAAATATATACAATTTTCTTGTTACACAAATATATACAATTTTCTCATTACACAAATATATACAATTTTCTCGTTACACAAATATATACAATTTTCTTGTTACACAAATATATACAATTTTCTCATTACACAAATATATACAATTTTCTCGTCACATGCCATAGCAGGAGACAGAAAACTTACCATGGATATAAGAGGCCACACATCTTTCAAACTGAAGTAAGTGTGACTAGAAATACATACATATACTCAGACCTGTTCCCCATTTTTTAGGAGCGGGTAGCCACAATAAGACACACACCAGGCATTCCATTCATTTCCCAGCTCAAAGAGGAGAACCCCGTCCTATGCTCTGGTCAAGGCCTAGAATGCAACACCCAATATCAGCAGTGGGGCCCAACAGCATATGCTGGTTTACCCCTGCTGCATCATGGTGCAATAAAAGGTAATAACTACACAATATGAAGAACACCGACCATACCAATACCAGATGGTCGTTAACCACTCAGGTTATAAATTCTGCACTATGGCCGGTATCTGACAGACGTTACAGTCTGTCAGATACCGGCCATGATGAAATACCAAAAACGTATTGAAAATACGTATTCGCCTTTATATATTTAATCCTTTATATTGAACACTCAATATTTCATATATTCAATAAGACATATTCCATATATTCAATAAGACATTTAATACTTCATTTCATTGTACCATCCATTTTTATATTATATATTATATATTCCATATTCTATATCCCACATTAATTTTACAAGAATATAAATAAAACATAAAAAACAGAGTTGGAACTCTTTCAATAAAATAATATATTCCTCTATACACGATCATACAAAACCCCCTTTTTTTGTATTTATTTTTACTCACACACACACACACACACACACACACACACACACACATATATATATCGTCCTAATCATCATTGAATGGTTCATTTTCCATGCTGGTATAGGTTGGACACACACATGTATATGTGTGTGTGTATGGATACAGATATAGATATAAAACATTGTACATTATTGTATATTATTATATATTGTTATATCAGATGTAATGATATCCATTGCAGTACCAATATTGATGCTCTTGTAGATGAGATCACCTTAAAAGAACCATTAGTTACTGCAGCAAAATCAGGCCAATTGAAAACACTTGTTTCTCATATCCTTTTGATAATTTCTATCATAAATTTACATTATTTCTGAATAGCAGTCAGGTCATAAATATCCCTATACTCGCTAGCCTTTATCCTATGAAGAAACAGGTTGATATAATAAGTTATGTCCAAATCTGGGTATGCTAAACCGATTTATCTGTCCAAGCTTTAGAAAAACAATGCTCTATTGCTCAGGTTGAGTTTCACTCTCACTTCATAGAGTCATTTAGACTATACATGAGGTTTATGAATGAAGGACAGTTTTTGTGGTTTTACATGCAATTTTAGTCAGTTTATTCTCTGATTACTTAGATCAGTCTAATGTAATCCAGTTTTCTTACAGTTATATTCTACCTACTTTCCATAGAATAAGAAAAATTTGTCACTCCAAACCACCATTAATTAATTTTACTGTACTACCTGTGTTTCCTCTGATCAGCCACACTGTTCACTGATATTTACAGTTACATAAACAGAGCCAAGTTAGGTGTCTCAGGTTTGAATGCATTACCAGTGCTGATGAGAAAATATGAGCTGCCAATATCTTGACTTTTCTTCTTTTAATGCTGTTGTCAGAGTTTGAAAGACAGCGTTCATAATCCATTTCCAGGTCTTACAAGTGTGAAGAAAGAAGTTATATTGACACTGGTTCAAATGATTTCAACAGTGTGTACTCTGAAAAGGATACCCAAAGGCTAGATGTTGGTATTAAAGCAGGTGACAGTATAAGTCTACCTCCCAACAACAAAGATTGCCCCTCTAATAGGCTTGCATACAGTCTCTGTCTGCCAACTTTCATTCACAGAGATTGAGTCAAACTGAGGCTATGGTAGAAGACACTTATCTACATTGTATGGTAATAAAGTGAGAGTGATTCTAAAACTACATTTTTGTGAGTGAACTTTTTAATCAGACAGCTACATTGTCCATTATGGTATCACATGGCTTTTGAAAATAGAAAATATTGGATTGATAGTTTAGTTATCATACACACACACACACACACACACATGCAATACTTTCTTGATTGGTTTATGCAGCATTTGGTAATTGAGATTAGATATAGAAATCAAATCTGGCAAATGATTTTGATAGTGGTTGAGGTGTGGTTAAAATAGACATTACAATCAAAACAATAAAAAAGATATCATATCATTGATCTATATATGTGTTGGAGAGTTTACTGATAATTTGAAAGACCTTTTGTATCATGTCTAAAATGATGGCCAATTGTCCTTTATTTAAAATTCTTTAACTTCAAGTAAGTTTACAGGAAAAACTGTCACTCTCTATAAACCATGAGTTTTACCTGTTCAAGGTAAGTATTACAATATTATTTTGCTTGATTTTTTTTCTTTCTGTCTTTTCCATGTGTTATACTTATGTCATCAAGAGAAGTTATAACTTGAATGGAGAAATATATATATATAGAAAGAAAGGGGATGGGGAAGACCTTTTCTGTTTGGTTTTCACTGTTCAATTCCTTTGATTTTGTTCCAATTGATTTCAAATTTGGTGTATTGATGTAGTTTTGTATGCTAATTATAGAAATGAAATTCATTTTGGCCTAACTTAATAAATAAAAAGTTAATAGTTTTTAAAGTTTACAAATTTTGGGTAATTTTAGCCGTAGTAACAAGCCAAGCTGTTTTGTAGTCTGCTTACCTGTCTGTTGTTGTCCTGTTTAACTACATGTAGTTTATGTTGTGTTTTCCTGCATTTACCCATCTGCTGCTATCTGAGAAACAAATGGATATTTTTGGTTGTATTTTCCTGCTTATATTCATCTGTTGCAGTCCTGATAGTCTGCTTGCCAACCGCCATCATGTATTTTTGAGGAACGAATGGTTAATTGTGCTTTCCTGGACATTTTTAACCTAAATAGAAGTATGACTGCAGTCAACTTGTGTAAAGAAAATATGTATTCTTTACACAAACTGAATTACAGCCTGCTTTTTTTGTAATTTAATGTTCAGTTTCAGTGTCTTATTTTTTTTTTGCAATTTTCTGCATTACATGCCTGTTCCAACATTTCACAAGACTTTACTCATTAAAACTTAAAATTTCCTTCATTGAATGTTTTGTCATCATTATGCCATCAGTCATCGTAATGTCATCACATACAAAATGCCAGCTTCCAAATCCTGTTTTCTGATTAGGTAAAAATAATCGCACTTTAAACCTCAGTAACATTTTTCAAAAATTTTTCTTGAAACAAGTGAATAACATCAGATTCAGCATGAAAAATTACATGAATATACCAAATTTGAAAATTTTCACTTAATTTTAAAATTTCAAATAGTGAAGCCAAACAGAAAAAATCCAGTAGCTGTGGATGTTACACTTTTATGTGTTCCAGACTAAAAACTGTAGCCATGCATGCTGGGGCAATGTTGTTATTCCTTTTTTTTTTTTTTTGTTATTAGGTTTAAATGCTTATTGGTATTATGAAATTAAACAGATACACATATGGGCAGAAGGTAAAATAGATATGATAGTTACTTAGATAGACCTACAGACAGGTGACCAGGCAGGCAGGTAGGTAGATCAGTAGGCAGGTAGATGAGCCTACTGATATATCATAAGTTATGCAAATAGAGATATAGTAACAGATACAAATAGCTAGATAGCTGAACCCAAATGAAATGAAAATATTCTCAACTGGTATATAACTTGGACCAAGCTTTGTTGGTGGTTGAACAGCAAACAGTGTAGTTTGATATATACATTTAAAAAAAAAATCCCTCATTTTATGCATGAACTTTAATGCAATTAATTATCTCTTGCACAATCAAAGCATTTGTTTATAAAACATGGACAATGATTGACAACATTAGCTAAAAAGAGAAAGAATGAAAAGGATTATTTTTCAAAAAATAAACATGTACTATGTGTAGAATGTTTCAGCCTCCACAATAATTGCATTGAAGCCACTTCAATAACAGGTACATAAGAAGGAATACTCTTCCTGATACCTCACATGAAGCTGACTCCAAATGACTCCAGCTTACATTTAATTTCAGAAGAGTTCAGTTCCTTGTAAGGCTATCCTACTCTCTGATACAAGGACAGTCATTTAATAAAATTGTAAATAATAAACATTTAATCAATATATTATGAATAAATTTTTACCTTTTTAATTCATCTTTCCTTAAACTATAAAGCACATCATATCTGTCCAATGTAAATAAGCAATACCTTATCAAAAGAATTTTAAAAAACTTCTTGCTTGTGTTTAATATACTAACATGTTTTCAAATGTACTGACTTATACTGTGGAATTTCCATGGGTCCTACCAGTTCCAGAAAATTTTTCTCTGAAGATAATTAAATGTACATGCTAATTCAATTAAAGAAGACAATTAAATCTACATGCCAATTCAGTTAAAGAAAACAGTCATACCTACATTTTAATTAAATTTAGTTGATCTATTATGACTATTATATCCTGCAATAACGACAATTTTTCCAGAGGAAGATACATCACTTATCCACTTAATATTATATAAGGTTGGAGCTTTCACTCTGTGAAGATGAGATTATGTCACAAACTCCCAGCATAATGAGTCTGTGACATAAATTCATTTTCTAGTTTTAGGTCTTTCACTTGCTCTATTAATAAATTCACTTATACAAGTTATGAATGTTGCATCTAGCATTCCCTGCATCTCTTGTAGTTAATTGAACTGATTACTCTATCATACTTGAGTTTGGGATTAATAAATAGTTATCCTGATGTATTTTTATGCATTAATACATTATAAACGAAATAGTCTTGTAATGAAAAGATATATAATGAAGGGTAAGTTGATAAGGACAGTTTATTAATTACAGAATGGTAACAGATAAGAAGAAAATAAACCATTATCTAACTTGCAGTAATTTCTACTTACAGGTACTTAGAGCCCACATATTACCACTGACTAATGTGGCTTTTAACAAGTCTGGTTCATGGTAAGCTATTTGTTGTTGTGCCTGATGTTTATAATACAATTTCTGGTGTAATGTTACTATTATTGTTGGTGGTGGTGGTCATGTTATGATAGTTATAGTAGTTGTGTTGGTGCTATAATTGCATGTTTTACTCTTATTTTATTGTTATTGAAAGGGCTCTTGTGAAAATCTCTTGAGCAAGTTACTTTTTGGCCTTGTGACTTTGATGTTTCTGTTGGAAAACATCAGGACAAGTATAGAGGAAGTTATGACCATGATGTTAGAAAGGAAGGCTTCTGAATTTTATGATGAAAATAATTATATCATTTGAAACTTAAACTTTGGAAAGCTATTAGTCACTTACTTTTCAGGTGAACATAAGGATCAGACTGTATTTTTGTTAGTAGAAAAAGGAACATACAAATGGTGTGAGAAATTATTCTTTCCTTGATGAAAAATGCACTACCTTTGACTTTAACTAGTTTTGACAATTTCAGGTTGAGAATGAAGAAGATTAGGAAGTAAATTACAACTAGGAGAAAAAGGTCCAGTTAAAAGATCCCTCTATTTGATGGAATCTCAGTACTGTGTCACACGTGTTTCCACAGGATGGAGAGAATGGAAAAAGAGATAATATAGTAGACAACTGGACATTCCTAAGAGACAACCTGTTGTAAGCTGTAGCTTTAACAGACTCTTATCCAAACAGTAAATGACATGGTGATGCTAAAGAATATGAGATAGAGCTATAATATCAAAGGGTAAGAAAACGTGAACAACTACCTATGTAAGAACAAAATCATGAAGCAAGACAGTTGATCTTGTCAGGAAAGAAAAGAATAGAATGTTGTGCATGGCATTAACAATATTGTGCATGCTGTGCATATTAATGTTGTGCACAGTATTAACAAACTGAATTTCAAGTCACTGTGTTCATATAACTAGCATGTTATTGGGAAAATTTGTTTGAAATGACACTAACAAGATGGTTCTTAGTAACAGTAAAATAAAGAGGTATGGTCATGTTACTACAAGAGATAGTTGAATGAAAAATATCAACTGGTTGACTCAACAGAGAGCCAACTTTTTAAGTTAGCTTAAGCAGGGTTGATATGCAAACATAAGAAAATGAAAGCAAGGAAGTTGTAGGTTCATCAGGGATAGTGATGTCAGTACTGTGATAGCTATTTAGTTAAATCAAATACTGCAAGTTTGTGGTCCTGTGTCAATTTAAAAAATAATTACTATTGTTGTTACTGGGGTTGATGATTTTATAGTTGTTACTACTGCAGTTTCTGAAAGTGGAATGACAGAAATAGCAGAGTACCAAATAAGATGTTTTGCAGTATTTATTCTTGCCATCTATGTTCAGGATTCAAATCAAGTCTGACCCAACTTTGATTTACATTCCTCTAAACCAGAATCAACAAAATCATTTCTGGTTATGTAGTGGACTTCATCCTTCTCCCATAAGTGTAAGACCCTGAATCAATGGATGAAATCATTATTACTGTTAATATTACAGTTATTTCTCATAGTTAAAGAGTAGAGACAATATTTAATACTACTCTTCTATATTCTGTTTTCAAGTCCTACTGGGTTGACATCTCCACCACCCCTGACAATAGCAGTTGTTGCTGTTTAACCACTGGTCAGTCTTGATTAAGTAAACCTATGGCCAAAAGCATTTCAACTGTGGCCATCATGAGTACAAGAAAACCATGACCACATATCCAGTGTGTCGTTTTCCAAGATGGATGTGATTTGAGTGAAATTTGGCTGCTATTTCTAGATTGAGTGACCATATAGAAGTTCCCTCAATAGCTCAAGGCAATACCAATTTTATACTAAGGTATATCCAATTCAATTACATCCCACTCTTGTAGCCTAGTTTATCAATTCAACAGCTGTTTTGTTGCTATTACTGCTGTTTTTTTTAGTAATATTGTGTTTAAAGAAGTGGATGGCATCAGGTGCTGAATGAATTGTTGTGTGGTTTTGAGGTGGTATTTGGTTATGTTCCTATATGTTCTGTATTCTTATTCCTGTTGACATTTACTTCACCTTTCATCCCTTCTGGGTTGGAAAAAAATATCAGTCAAGCACTGTCAGCTGATTCCATTGTAAATTTATGGTGTTTTATGAAATAATAAGTTGTTATTATATTTAGGTGAATTGGCTGAAGTGATAGAGTGATTGATAAAATTTTGTGCTGCTTTAGTAACATCCATTATATGTTATATGTTTAAATTTGATTAAAGGCATTTAACCTGATGAGGTTAACTACCTTTCATCTGTCCTCAATATTTTATGGTCTTGTGTCTATGTTACAAATCATATTATTTTTGCTAATACCTATGGATTTGGCAGCAACTGATCAGCTTTACTTTATGATATTCCTGATCTGAGAAAAAATAACTACCAATCAATTACTGAGTGAGTCAGTTAAATCAATTAAACCTCTTCCCTAATCTATGACATTATGTCCAAATTAGAAACCATTAAAAACTGGTGGATTGGCTGAATCAGTAACGTATAGGACAAAATGTTTTGTTATATTCTTTTATGCAGTGAGTTCAAATTCCACCAGGGTCACCTTTGATATTCATCCTTCTGGGATCTTCTGGGATCAATAAAAGAAGGTACCAGTCAAATACTGTTCTTGATATAAACAACCAGACTCTCCATTAATGAGGTTTTGTGCCTTTGTTAGAAATAATATTTACTATTGTTATTACAAAGCACACATATGAGGTCTGATCAATAAGTATTCAGACTGTTGCCATAGTAACGAATGCAGAGTGAAACCACTTGCTGGAAATTGACCTTGAACTCTGCTGTGCATGAGCACTAAGTTTTAACATTTTAGCTCACTTCCACTGTTTACAGTAGTGCTTGGAAGGAAGGTGTGTAGCATGTGATCGTCACATTGACCATGACAGAGAATGTTGTCATGACAATACTTGCTTAGAGTCTGATGCAAAGTTTAAGAAAGTGTATGGAGAGGAGTGTATGAGCCACACACAAGTGTATGAGTGGTTCAGACGTTTCCAAGATAGTACAAAAAATGTCAATATTGACAAACATTTTGGGAGACCTGCAACCAGCAGAACTGAGAAAAGGATCGCAGATGTGAGTGCAGCTGTGAGAGGAAATCATCGAATCACCATCTGTGAGTTATCAAAGGATGTGCAGATTAGTTACAGTTCAGTTCAGTCCATTATCACTGAAGATTTGGGTATGAGATGCCTATCTGCCATGTTTGTGCCAAAACTGCTTTCAGCTGACCAAAAAGACACTCGGGTTTCAGTTGTGCAAGATCTCCCTGATTGTGTGGAGAATGATGAAAACTTTTTGAAAACTTTGCGTAGGCCTCTGAGCAGGTATTGCCAAGCTCTTGTCAAAATTTGATGCAGATTCTCTTTTCAACTTTCTCTGTCATAATCAATGTGACGATCACATGCTACACACCTTCCTTCCAAGCACTGCTGTAAACAGCAGAAGTGAGTTAGAATGTGAAAACTTAGTGCCCATGAATCCAAGATCAATCTGTGCCAAGCGGCTTCACTCTGTGTGCTTTAACTTCGTTACTATGGCAACAGTCCGGATACTTATTGATCAGATCATGAATACCATGATGAACTCTTGCTGCTGTTACTTTTGCTTCTCTCACTGCTACTGCTTCTGCTGCTGTTGTTGTTTCCAGCATCGTCATTGTTGTTGTTATTGTTGTTGTCACTGCTACTGATGCTGTTGTTGATGTTGTTGTTGTAATATGAATAATATCAAACACAGTAACATGAGGAGATCTCATTGTCTATTACAGTTTCATCACAGGAAGTTATGATCGTACATGTAAGATATGGGATACAGCCTCTGGAGAGGAACTTCATACACTGTATGGTCACAACAACGTCGTCTATGCAATCTCTTTTAATAACCCTTTTGGGTATGCCATCCATCTTTCTTTTAGAATGGTTATATTTAGGCCCTAAGTAGTATACCACTTTCACTTTCTCAAATGGAGTACCAGTTTGTTTTGCAGCAGCACTGTGTTGCAGCCAGCTTTTTTTTGTTTTTTTAATCATGGAGTTTATTTTTTGATGAATTCAGTATTTTTTGTGTTGTTATTTAATATGTAAGAGTGTGATTATATCAAATTATTTAGACTTTTTGTTTTTGTCGTTTCTCATTTTTGTGAGATGGAAGGATGTGATTATATAAAGATTTGGGTTCATTTTCTAGCAGGTTAAGTGATTGATTAAAGACTTCACCACAAGGTAAAATAATAGAAATTATTCAATTAATTTTTTTTTTTACTTCAAATACAAAATTAAGTCATTTCTGTTTCTTTTTTTTTCTTCTTCGTTTTTTTTTTTAAATTAAAAAAAAATTTTTTTTTTTTAGAAAAAAAGATAAATAAGATAAATTTATTCACACAAAATAGCACTTTCTTTTCAGTTTCAGGACACTTACTTTTCGCTTTCACAAATGAATGATTTCAGATATATGAAATTAATATTGTTATGACAACTATAATCTTTAAAAAATAAAGGAAATTTTTGGCCAGTGTTTGACCACTGTAATTTATAGTAAATTAGAGTAATTTTATATCATGAAACAGCAGATCTATGAAATGAACAATGACAGAATATATTGTTCATGGATAGCAATCATAATCTTTTCAATGTTTGGTCTATTATTTATAATTGTGTAGAAACAAGGATAATTTTCCTAGAAGAATTTACCTATGTAGTCAGGTATCTTCAGTAATAATCTAACTAACAGTCTGAAAAGATAACTAATAGTCCTAGACAAACTGAAAGCCAAAGGTTGGGAATCACCTGCAAAAGTGATAGGTGATATATTGGTAATGGAGAGTCCTAAATCAAGTGAAAATTACTTTTCTTAAGATTGAAAATTGTATGTTATATATCATCTTCCCCTAAATTTATATTCTTTCTAACATAACAAAATTTTAAGCAAATACAATTACACCTTTCCATTTTTACAAAAACACAAAAATGAACAACAATAAAAATTTAAATAACATTATATAATCACACCATCCTATCTGAGACAAAGATGAAATCTTAAAATATATTATATTGCACAAAACTGTGTAAAGATCTTCTGCAACTGCCAAACAAACTGGTACCAGCTAAAGTTTGAGAAAGTAAAAAATTGCTTTCATTTATTTATCATTTTGTGTTTTTCTTCTTTAGTGTACATTGACTTTTAATATTATTCATACTAGAACTATACCACAACCAATGACAATTTCAGTAGAAAAGGCAGGTTGTACTGAAAGTAATGCAAGTGTAGGCATAACTTTTTCACTAACTAACATGAGTTGTTCATTTGACGAAGTAGAATAATTCTTTATGCAACTCTTCCCCCTGTCCTTTATTGCAGGCAAATAATAGGTTCCAATTGAAAGGTGTGTTCTGTCATTGAATTTTTGATGGAGGAAGGTGGAGGTCATCCAAAATCCATAGAAGGCTATAGGTTGCTTACAGAGAAGATACCATTGACAAGAGCAATATGCACAGATGGATAAAAAAAAGTTTTAAGAAGGGGAAACTATCAACTATGACCAGTAAGAGGATAAATTGATGTGGTCAGACAAGTTGCAATCCATGAGCTTACTCTACGACTGGACTATGATCACAATGGTCTACAGAAGATGGTGGACTACTCTGGGTATTGGAAAGTGTGTGCAGAGTGGGTACCTTGACAGTTGACATCCAATTTGAATTTAAAAAATGGTGGAAGTTTGTTCTGATCTGCTGGAAGTGTTTGAAGCAGTTTTTTTAATCTGGTGACAAGGGATGAAACATGACTGTATCTTTATGATCTGGAAGTGAAGGTTCAGCCCATAAAATGGCATCACACCTTTTCTCCAGGGCTTAAGAAGTTCAAAAGTCAGTGATCAGTACAGAAAGCCATGGTGACTTTTGGGATATGACAAGGGCATCATTCTCCCTGGTTTTCTACATGTCTGTATTGTGAACAGCTAGTGGTATGGTAAGCCACTCAGAGAGTTTAGAGAAGCCATTATGTGAAAGAGATTACACAAAAATCTGAAAACAATTCACATTCACCTTAACAATACCTGACCACATATCTTTGGCAATAAATCAGTCAGTTTGCAAATTAGGTGGCCAGTGTTTCCCCATCTACCATACAACCCCTATCTGACACCTGACTTTTACCTATTTGTTCAATAAAGGACAATCTTTGGAGATAAAAATTTGATGATGTAGAAGAGGTGAAAGTGATTGTAAAGAAGTGTGTACAACAGTGCACATCTGAGTGCTTTCAAAGAGGATTCATGAATGGTAGTCAATGATAGAGACTGTTGAGTAGTACCTTTGTATAGAGGAAGAGTTATACTACCAACATATGGAATTTGAATGACCTATGTCAGTTAATAAAGTTATGTCCAATTTTGCTTTACTTTCAGTATAATCCTCATATATTGAATATGAACTAAGAGAAGGGATGTAACCCAATAAGACAAAGCATTTAGGTTTATCTCACTACATTACATTCTTGTACATTTTATACAAATGTACACTAGTGTGTCCAAAGAGGAGGACCATAACATAGGGCTAGTCAAGAAGCCTCACAAATCCAGGACTATTCTGACCAAGGATAAGTGATCACTCACAGTTATTATTCTATGATATATAGCTGCATACTGAGAGAAACTCCTTTCACTCAAACCATACATGCTACTTTCACCCACTTTTCAATAAATTTATTGAAGGGAACATCAGTTTCACTATTCTTACCGTCTCTTCTAGTGAAATTTGAAAAAGTCAATGAGAGCTTAGTTGGAGAGGAAGATGCCTGTCTTCAGTCCTTTCAGTCATATCTATGAAATACTCTCTTTCACCATAGTCATCAGACAGAGAAAAAAATGTCTGTTCTTCCTGATCACAAGAAAGTGGTAGGGTGATCTTTACAATGGACTTGAACCGCAGCTATATCTGACCTACATGCAACAACAGCTGTTCAGCAAAACTCCTCAAGCCAGAATGAATGCATGTAGAATGGTTTCTTTACTCTATATGCACCTCGGACAGACCCAAATGACTGCACTTTCATGACTGTTGAATTTATTTCATTTCTACCCCTGGTAGAACAGCCAATCCAGAGATTTCTCGAAATTATTCATCAGTTCCTAGGTTACAGATCCTCCAGGAAAGACTAGCCAAGTGATTCTCATCAATGCCCAGAGTTTGAGAACATTGTCATTAACCCCTCCCCCTGCTAGTCTTCTATAGAAAGCTAATGTGTAGTATTTATTGTCCAATTGTCCAACTGGTAAAAAGCATCTGATGATATTCCAGATACCAGGCACCCAGTCTTGATCTTTGTTCCAAAATCACATTTCCATCAAAGTGATAGGCTATACAAAGCACAACCTCCCCTGCACACCATATAGGAATCTCTGCAGATGTTACAGCCTTAATGCATGCATGAATATAGCAGATGGACTACCTGATTGATGGAGTGTGACCTACAAAAAGTGATAGAGCAAATGTGTCCACTCTCTCAAATGAAGCTTTCCTTCTATTTTCCATATTAGTAATGAATGAAAAACCATTACAAGAACAAGTTACAAAGATGGTAGAGATTTTCATCATAAACTTATTGAGAAAAACAAGCATGGAAAAACAATAAAGATATGAAATGAAACTGCTGCCTAAAACCAATCAAAGAACCCCAAAGATTCAGGTTTAACCTTACTACCAAAAATAGTACCCTTTCCTAAATGTTCTCTAGCCTACAGGTGCATGCTAGAAGGCTTGTTCACCTTTCTTTGCAAGTTTGTGCTGTGACTTCCATTATAGCTTTGAAAAAATAACTGTTAAAATCGAACTGCACACTTCAGAACTTGTACTAAGAATAAGTACATGGTAAAATTACTACCTGCTTTTATAGCAAGTTGATGCAGGTAGTTTATCCTGCCCTCCTCCGACTTTTAGTTCATGCAATTGAAAAAACTGCATTATTTATGGGATGACCCAATACTTGGAGACAATGTAATACTGCTCTATTTACTTATAGCCACTCAGTTTTTCCACAACTTGGAGAAAAAAAAAACATGTAATTCTCTTCCAAACCTCTACCTCTTTCAGAAATGACAGTGTAAAGACATTATGAAACTTTAGCACACAGATAGACTACCTGATACTTGTAAGCTTGACATCATTTTCCAAGATAAAAATAATAATACCATATAAATTATCAATATAACAACACCTAGTGTATCTGTTGTTGTGAAGAAATGACATTATTTTTTCTAACATAGATGAGAGTCAAAGACACAAATTTGCAAAGTGATCTCTGATGGATTTTAACTACTACCACTATGTAGTAGTTCAAATAGAAATAATAATCAACATCATTACCATTGTCATTGTAATTGTTCATCATTCATTTGGCAACTAACAACTAAGTTTTGATAGTTTCCATACTTTTTTCTATTTAGAGACAAAATAGCAACTGGATCATTTGACAAGACATTTAGGTTATGGAATACAGAAACAGGAAATTGTTACCGCACCCACCGAGGTCACACAGCTGAAATTGTTAAGTTTTAATTTCATTTTTTTACTTTGAGTGTCTGTACATTTGTAAATGTGTATGTATAGAAATTTGAGAGATAGAACTTAGAAGGTAAACTGTAATTCAAAGGGCCAACCTTATCAGACATTGTGTTGGGCTGGCTCTGCCTAAGGATTATGTTAAGGATAGAAGCATTGGAGGAATACTCAGTCACAAAGGCTACAACTAGTAGATATTTTTGTTACTCAAAAAACTTGGAGAATGTGTATCGCTGTCTGTGTCATATACACTCTGATATATGATGATATGGAGAATGATAATGGCGTCAGAGGAAATAAAGAATTATTTATTTCCTCTCAAATACTTTCTATTATCAATTAGGAAGCTTCTAAATTGAACTAAAAAAATTCTTATTTTATTATTGTCTAAAACATACAGATAGTTGAGTTATTAGAACATCAGAATTATGTGCATTGTAGTATGCAGTTTGGTACCTAATTTCTCTAGGTTCAAATCTCAGTGATATTAAACTTACCTTTCATCTTTCCAAGCTTCAATGAAAAAGTACCAGTTGACTAAAAGTTAATCTTGCTTGTTTTGTGATGAAAAACTATGGAAACTGAAGAGTCATTAGTAATGATTTTTACATAGGGTGTAGTTGATTGAATCAACTCCCAGCACATTTCTTATATTTATTTAACAGAATGAAGAGCAAAATTGTTGAGACATGAAAGTAAACACTGCCAAATATTTAATCTATTGAGGCATAATTTTTATTGCTATACTGCCTTTAAGACACACTGCTACAATTAAAACTACAATCTACAATTAAGACTGATAAACAATCAAAATAGTGCTGGAGAAAAATCCATAAAAGATGAACTTAATAGTCAAAAAAATGAAGTGTTGTGTATATGTATATCTATATATGTGTGTATGTGTGTGTGCATGCATAGTCATGAGATAAATACAAAACTTTCTTATTATCAGTTGAATATATATTACTGTATGATATTGGTCTCAAATTTTGGCTCAAGGCCAGCAATTTCAGTGAAGGAATTAAGTTGATTACACCAACACCAGTGTTCAACTGGTACAGTTGGGCAAAATGCTTTGTGGCATTTCATGTCTTTATGTTTTAAGTTCAAGTTCCACCAGGGTTGACTCTGCCTTTCATCCTTTTGGAGTCAATAAAATAAATACCAGTTTAGCACTAGGGTTGGCATAATCAACTTACTCCCATCCCCAAAATTGTTGGCCTAGTGCCAAAATTTGAAACCATTATTATATCACTATTTTGTATTATTAAAGTAGACTAATATACATTATTGGATCAATGAAAACTGTGTGATAACCTGTTGAATAGACTTTATCCATGATTTGAGGGCAATCCTTGTCACACACAATGTTAATATGATTCTGTCTGTGCATTACATTAAGTGTACAAATTTTTATGGAACACTCGACCACTTACTTAATAATACAAAATTCAATGAATAAGTAGTTTATCAAACAACTGCAGTTCTTGTTCATTGAAATAGATGTGAGATCCCCTTTTATGGTATTACTTTCATTTTCTATGAATTCAAGTCCAGACACTTTGTTTTAAAAAGACATTTACACACTGATTCATTAAAAAATCATTATTTGTACCACGTTCCAGCAGGACCTGGATAAATTATTTGCTTATTTATTCTTAATACATCTAGGCAGGTTCAGACTCAAAAATATGCTGATTGCTGCAGTGTCTGTCCAGCTGATGAGACAACATATTGAAACACTAGTGTCCCAGAATCCTGTGTGCCAATGAGCCAAATGTGTTGAACATACCATCATTGTAAAATAAAGAAGTTATTCTCCTATGACATACACCACTGCAACCAACATATTTTGCATCTGAACCTGCCCAGACACATTAAGAATAAATATGTGAATAATCATACTGATTCGTGTTATATTTTTTAAAACTTTTGCCAGGTATGTTTGAGTTTTAACCCCCAAAGCACTATAGTTGCAACTGGCAGTATGGATACAGATGCAAAGCTGTGGGATGTACAAACTGGGAAAGAACTTTTTAATTTATCAGTAAGTTGACTGCTATTTAACATCATAATAACATGAATTTTATAATATTTTGCTCTCCCCTATTCGTGTATGTGTGTGTGTGTGTATGCATGTGTGCACATACAGACCAAATTTGTGGCTGATGTAAAGTCCCAACCAAACCTAGGGTGGCATGGTGGTAGAACAGTGCACTTGACTGGGCCATTGGAGCAAAGAAATAGACCTGGAAGGGTGGCAGTAGCAAGTAACTATATCAAGTACTTTGAAGGGAAAAAGCTACCATGGATCTACCATGGATTGCTTCATTTTTAAAAACAAACTATTTTGTTATATTTTTAATCGAGGAGTAAAAAAATTTTTTAGACAGTTGATATGTTTTAGTAATTCATTTTGATCACCTACTTTAGTCGATTTATATATACTTTTTCTTGACAGGCCCTTCTATATATTTTATATTTTTATATGTGCATATATATTTTTTACCTTCTGTGCTTATATATATGTATTTCTTTTTATGTGTTGAAGGCCACGGTATTATTTGTATATGAGGAAATGTATACAAGCATGGGGTTATATAAAGTCGTTGGCCCAAATTTGATGTTTGTTCTCTAATTAATGATTTATCTATAATATAAATTGAAGTTGGCCGAGCGTTGTATTCTTTCTCGTCTTGAGGTTCACGACCAAACGGCTGGGTGGATTTGTGTGAAAATGGCACACATGTGGAGACGGGTGCATAGATTGGAACGCACTTTCTATTTTTTCCTAGCCCCCATACTTACAGAGAAAATCAATTAAAACAACTTGCGTGCGTGCGTGCGTGTATGTGAGTGTGTGTCACTTAAGCCATTCATACATATATACATATAATCTCTCTCTCTCATATGCACACACATCATCAACATTACTCTCTCTGTCTCTTCACACACACTCACAAAAGCAATTTATATACACACCACACATTCTGTCTTGCACACCCCATCAAACACACACATGCGCACGCACGCACATCAATTCTTCCGTCTCATGCAACTTCAAGAGAACTTCACTGATACAACCGCACTCTCTCTGTCTCTTTCGCTTTCACACCGACTTCAGAAGATCCCCTTTTTTCCCCAACCATATATTAAAAAAAATATTTTCACTTGTTCTGGCATTGCTATTACAGACAAATTCACAATTCGACTTGAGAGATAAACACAAACCACCTCGTGCTGACTGCAAAACTCCCGCCAAATTATCCACAAAAGCACACACACACACACACACGTCTATCTCATATATCTTCTTTCAATTTCTGCTCTGATTAAACAAACGTCTAATACAATAGCTCTCAGCCACATTTTGTTTTCTAAAAAGGTACGTGTCTATTTTTTGTATAAGCGTATAACAATGACTTTTATCTTCACTTTTCTCAAATTGGATATGTCTGCTATTAAGTTGCAGAACTTTGGCAGTACAATTACAAATCATTTCTGCTTTACTTCTTACATACAATTTCCCCGTAAATTCTTACAGCTTCATTTTTTGGTGATGATTGAAATGTCAAACATTTTCTAACTGTTAAAGCAATTATTAACGTCACCTTCTTAATGCCTCTTATATTTTTTTCCTAGCCCCCATACTTACTGAGAAAATCGATTAAAACATTTTTTAATGCAAATCTCCTCTTTCTTCCGCCATTAAAACAACCAGTTGCCCACACAGCAACAAGGGGACTACAGGATGACAGTCAGCCAAAACTTTCGCTATGCTGTCTCTCTTCTTTCACCTCTTTGTGGAGTTAATTATCTTCATCTTTAGTTACAGTTTCTCATTCAAACTACATAATACGCAGAATTGTCGCATTAATACAGTAGGGTGATTTGGCTGCTATTTCTACCAGGTCTACCTACCATGTAGAGGTCTGAACTTAATTTTCATTCACAGATTTGCATTTCAAAAATTTAACATAATCTTTTCCATAAATCAACTATCGTAAACATTTTCTACCATGACCTCACATTTTCTATGTATGTGAGCGTACCTTAAAAGATGTGATTAGACAGAAGTCCAATAGAATAGTTCTCAGAAACAGACTACGTACAAATTCTTTCTTCACAACTCCTGAAGCTGTTTTCTGCGAAGATATTTTGGAAAGACTTCTGCACCCCCCCTCCTTTTCTCCCAAATTTGTTTATTAAAAAAATTTTTTTTTGTAAAAAATCCCTGT
>NC_068983.1:90580198-90580977 GCF_001194135.2 Octopus bimaculoides
GAGAAACGCTGTTATAGATTATGCCTAACTGAAAACGATCACAGCCACATTATCCAAACAGACCGGGTGAAACCAGGCTTAGCTGCTAGTATATATATATATATATATACATATACCTCATTCTTTGAACAATATATATATATATATATATATATACCTCATCCTTTGAACAATATATATATATATATATATCTATATATACACACACACACATATATATAAGCAGTTGATCAATTTGCAAGCATCTATCAATGTACTGTGGACCAGTTCAACTTTTGCAGGTATCCCTGACATTTCAACATTTCCCTGACTAAACTCTCGGCCCTTTGATGTCTCTGCCACTTCCAAAAAAGTGTCATTTCATCATGTTGAACCATTAATCCCTACACATTTCTCTTCTCTCTCCGTATTTTTTGTTCTCCCTCCTTTTTTGCCTTCTCAATCCTTTCTGTTGAAGAGCGAAGGCTCAAAGCATCAAAGACTTTTCCATTCTTCCCAAGTCTCAAACTAACACACCTACTTGTGGTTCCTTCACCTGTCTTCATCTTTTGTTTTCTGTAAATTTGAACTTTGTGTGTGTGTGTGTGTCTTACTAAAACGGGCGTTATGTCCGTCTTGTGGTGTGTGCGTACGAGTAGATGTAATCGCCTTACCTCGGTTTTCCTTTCCTCGACTGCGAGTCTGTCTTGCGGTAGCCAATCCTTGAAGCTTGCCCCGACCCAAAGTACACCAGGAATAGCAGCTGCCTCTCCCAAACCTAGACCGTCGCTTAACACGTT
>NC_068983.1:90584689-90586244 GCF_001194135.2 Octopus bimaculoides
CTGTAAATTTGAACTTTGTGTGTGTGTGTGTGTCTTACTAAAACGGGCGTTATGTCCGTCTTGTGGTGTGTGCGTACGAGTAGATGTAATCGCCTTACCTCGGTTTTCCTTTCCTCGACTGCGAGTCTGTCTTGCGGTAGCCAATCCTTGAAGCTTGCCCCGACCCAAAGTACACCAGGAATAGCAGCTGCCTCTCCCAAACCTAGACCGTCGCTTAACACGTTTTGTCCTGAGCACAACCCCGTTCGAAAAGGCACGAATCCCGATCGAGGCTCCCTCTTGCCCTTTTTCCCCTTCCGGTTGACTCGCCCTTCCAGACACTGACGTCATACCACACGTCTGTCTATCATTTCCCTCTTCATGGTCAAATGGTTGGACCAATGGTCACAATGTTTATCAGGATTACGAAGGAGGTAATCAGGAAGATTTTTAGTGAAAAAAATGTGAAAAAATATGATTATTTAGTGGATATTGAGTTTTGTGCTAATAAATTACCTTAAAATTCCAGTGACGAGGATTAACTCTGGATTTCCACCCTCCATATAGTTTGTGAATTTAGAGGTTTTAGATTTGCAATACTATCCCTTTATTTCCCATTGTAGATGAGCAAATTTGCTATCTTACTATAATGGGTGTTATGTCTGTCTGTCTCTTTATCTGTTCCCTCTTCGCGGCTAGACAACTGGACCAATTGGTTATGATATTTTTCAAGATTACGAAGACGTTCGTCAGGAATGTTTTTAGCATTAAAAAATCAGAAAGTATGATTATTTTGTGGGATATTGATTTTTGAATTGATAAACCACCTTCGCATTTTTATTAAAAATTCACTGAACATGAGTAACTCTGGATTTTCACCAAATAGTTTGTGGCCCCATCGTAGATATGAAGGGGGTTCTGAGGACGGTTAATAGTGAATAAAATGGAAAAAGTGTGTAGTATGTGTGATTATTTAGTGGTTATTGAAGCGTGTCAGTCTTGAACAGGATTCAAAACAGCTAATCGAAGCAACTGTTGTTTACGTCTCAGTTTTGTCAATCAAAATAACCCATGGTACCAGAACATCCTGACATTATTTGCATAGAACAGTGAGAAGTAAGTCTTAGTTTGATTTTTTGTAACCCTAAAGATTCCACTTGTGCATTCACAGCAAACAAGGCACAGGGCCAGACTTTAGATTGTGTAGGTGTATTTTTACCCTCTCCGATGTTTTCACATAGTCAGTTATACATTGCTATAAGTAGAGCAACGGACGCAAGTAATTTGAAAATTTGTGTCAGCCAAATAGAAAATATCATCTACAAAGAAATTTTGTAATCATATTGATATTATTGAAAGGAATATGATTCATAATTTAAATAAGGAAATTTGTGAACTTTGAATGTATAAGAGTGTAAACAATTATAAAATAGTGTAAGCAACTAAAATAAAAGTATATTAAATAACATTTTTTCTTAATACTTTTTATGTAGTGGTCAAAAGAAGCTCTGGCCTTTGTTAGGAGCGGTCCACATAACCATTCATGATACAGAGGCTGGGAGCCTATTTCAGTTTG
>NC_068983.1:90586344-90587633 GCF_001194135.2 Octopus bimaculoides
CCCCTCAACCGGGGCTACCGGATGGGCAGAAAGACCAATTCTACAACACCCTCTTGCACACTACCTCATTGACGAATGACAGGGACTTTCTCTTTGTGGCTGGCAATTTCAATGGTCATGTTGGACGTCATGCAGGGCGCTTCCATGGCATTCATGGAGGTTATGGCTTTGGTTCCCACAATGAGAAGGGAACCAGACTGCTGGAGTTCTGTGATGCAACCGATCTTATGGTTTGCAATACCAACTTCAGGAAACCTGCCCGTCACCTAGTCACCTACCGCTCCAGCAGACACTCTAGCCAAATCGACTACATCCTCGCCAGAAATAGGGAAAGAGGGCGACTTATAAATGCCAAAACCTTCCCTGTTGAACAATGTACCCCTCAACACAGATTAGTAGTTAGCGACTTCGGGATCAAGGTAAAAAGGATGCCCAGAAGTAGACCGGCTTGGCGGAGAAGGGTTTGGAAACTTAAAGATCCAGCAAACGGACAGAGATTTAGAGACATACTACTTGAAGCATTTGACAAATTAGAAGGGGATATAGCATCACACAACATGGAAGACAACTGGAGGTTCCTTCGGGACAACCTGCTGAGTGCCACCGGTCAGATCTGTGGCTGGTGTAAAGTCTCTTCTCGACCCAAAGTAACTTGGTGGTGGAACAGTGTGGTTGACAGGGCTATCAGACAAAAGAAACAGGCTTGGAAGGACTGGAAGAATGGAGGTAGCAGGGAAGTGTATCACACTGCTAAAAGGGAAGCTAAGAGACAGGTTTATCTAGCCAGAGGGGAAGCAGTTAAGAAAAAGTTTGCCAATGTTCTGCGCCATGAGGACCAAAACTTGAAGTATTTCGTGTTGCAAGACAGTGTGTAAGAGAGAATCGTGATGTCGTGGGAGAGAAATGTGTTCGCATGGATGATGGTATGCTTGTTCTTAATGAGGCTGCTAAGAAAGAGGTTTGGAGATGCCACTATGAAAGATTGCTCAATAAAGAGAATGAATGGGAGAAAGAGAGTCTGCCAAATGTCGACCCAACAGAGGGACCAGCTATCCGAGTTGACAGTTCCATGGTAGATAAAGCAATTATGAGTATGAGGACAGGGAAAGCGCCCGGCCCATCAGGAATCACTGCAGAGATGCTCAAAATATCTGGCAGTGTCGGCTATAGCCTAGTCACCCATATTGTTAACCAGGTGGTACACGAAGGAGTCATACCCAATGACTGGTGTAGCAGCACCATAGTCAACTGCTACAAAGGTAAAGGTGATGCCTTAGATACAAATGATT
>NC_068983.1:90588319-90592308 GCF_001194135.2 Octopus bimaculoides
CTGTAGAAAAGGTGTAGGTAGAAACTCTATACAATGTACCCAGTGAAAGCTATGGACACATAAGAGGTGCAGCAATATCAAAGGAAGGTTAACTAGGAAGTTAGTTTTTGTATGTGGCAGATGTTCAGGTGCAATAAACAGTGAAATATGCAGAAAACAACTTCTGTCTCATTCCAGGGAGAAAAACTAGAGGTAGTTGATAGCTTCCGCTATCTGGGTGACCAAGTTAGTAGTGGGGGTGGGTGCGCTGAAAGCGTAGCTCCTAGAATAAGAATAACCTGGGCAAAGTTCAGAGAACTCTTACCCCTGCTGGCGACAAAGGGCCTCTTGCTCAGAGTAAAAAGCAGACTGTATGACACATGTGTACGAACAGCCATGCTACATGTCAGTGAAACATGGGCCTTGACTGCTGAGGACATGTGTAAGCTCGCAAGGAATGAAGCCAGTTTGCTCCGATGGATGAGTAATGTCAGTGTGCATACCCGACAGAGTGTAAGTATCTTGAGGGAAAAGTTGAACTTAAGAAAGCATGAGTTGTGGTGTGCAAGAGAGACGCTTGCGCTGGTATGGACATGTGGCGAGAATGGATGAGGATAGCTGTGTGAAAAAGTGCCACACCCTAGCGGTTGAGGAAACCCGTGGAAGAGGCAGGCTCAGGAAGACCTGGGATGAGGTGGTGAAGCACGACCTCTGAACTTTAGGCCTCACCGAAGCAATGACTTCTGACCGAGACCTTTGGAAATATGCTGTGCGTGAGAAGACCCAACAAGCCTAGTGAGACCAAAATCCAAGGCCTCTGCCAGGGGTGTAGCCAGCCCACTTATGCGTAACATTCCTTCTTTGGACACTAAACTCCGCTTGCGAAGACCTGTTGAGACAAGTGAAATCGAAATCGAAATCAAACTAAATTTGTAGACTGGCACCCATGCCAACATCTTCATTGAACACTAAACTTGGCTTGCGAAGACCTGTTGGGGCAAGCGAAAGCGAAATCGGGATTGCACCAGTACCAGTAAATCACTAAGAGCACTGTCCGAGCGTGATCGTTGCCAGAGCACCAGCTGTCTGGCTCTCATGCCGGTGGCACGTAAATAGCACCATTTGAGCATGACCGTTACCAACGTCGCCTTCCTGGCACTTGTGCCAGTGGCACGTGTAAAGACATTTGAGTGAATTCGTTGCCAGTCCCGCTGCACTGGCTCCTGTGCAGGTGGCACGTAAAATACACCATTTCGAGCATGGCCGTTGCCAGTACCCCCTGACTGGCCTTCGTGCCGGTGGCACGTAAAAGCACCCACTACACTCTCTGAGTGGTTGGTGTTAGGAAGGCCATCCAGCTGTAGAAACTCTGCCAAATCAGATTGGAGCCTGGTGTAGCCATCTGGTTTCACCAGTCCTCAGTCAAATCGTCCAACCCATGCTAGCATGGAAAACGGACGTTAAACGATGATGATGACGATATATTGTCGTTTAACGTCTTCTTTCCATGCTGGCATGGGTTGGATGGTTTGACTGAGAACTGGCAAGCTGGGAGGCTGCACCAGGCTCCAATCTGATTTGGTAAGGTTTCTACAGCTGGATGCCCTTCCTAACACCAACCACTCAGAGAGTGTAGTTGGTGCTTTTTACATGCTACTGGCATTGGTTACGACTACAATTTCACTCAGTTTAACAGGTCTTCACAAGTATAGCATGTTGGCCAACAATTGAAGGGTGCTTTTAAATGGGTCAGTTATGCGACACTGCCATTGGCCACGACTACAATCTTGCTTAGCTTGCTGGGTCTTCTCAAGCACAGCATATTTCCAAAGGTCTTGGTTGCTTGTTATTGCCTCTGTGAGACCCAATGTTTGAAGGTCATGCTTTACCACTTCATCCCATGTCTTCCTGGATCTACCTCTTCCACAGATTCCCTCCAGTTTTAGGGTGTGGCACTTCTTCACACAGCTGTCCTCATCCATACGCATCACATGACCATACCAGTACAGTCATCTCTCTTGCACACCACATCTGATGCTTCTTATGGCAAACTTTTCTCTCGGGGTGTTTACACTCTGTTGTATATTCACACTGACATTACACATCCAGCGGAGCATACTAGCTTCTTTCTTTCAAGTTACACATCTTTCAAGTCACAGTGCATGTTTCACCATAGCATAGCTGTTCACACATAGGCATCATACAGTCTACCTTTCACTCTTAGTGAGAGGCCCTTTGTTACCAGCAGAGGCAAGAGCTCTTTGAACTTTATCCAGCCTATTCTTATTCTAGCAGCTATGCTCTCAGAGCATCCATCTCCGCTACTGACTTGGTAACGGAAGCTATTAACTGCTTCTAATTTTTCCCGCTGGCATGTGATGGAATGTGTTTTCTGTACATTTTTAGTATTTATCGCACCTGTGCATCTGTCACATACAAAAACTATCTTCCAAGTTAACCTTTCTTTGATATTGCTGCACCCCTTATGTGTCCATAGCTTACACCGGGTACATATTTTGGAGTTGCTATCTATGCCTTTTCTACAGATTGTGCAGGGCCATCTTCCTGAAGGGATTTGTGATTTGTCAGCCCTCCTACTTACTAAGACTCTGGTTTTTGCTAGGTTAACTCTAAGGCCTTTTGATTCTAGATCTTGTTTCTACACCTGAACCTTTTTCTCTAGTTCTAGTTGTGACTCAGCTATAAGAGCAAGGTCATCAGCATAGAAGAGCTCCCAGGGACAGCCTGTCTTGAATTCCTCAATTATTGCCTGGAGGACTATGATGAACAATATGGGGCCAAGGACTGATCCTTGGTGAACCCCTACTTCTACCTTGAATTCTTTGCTATACTCGTTGCCAACCCTCACCTTACTGACAGCATCCCTGTACATGGCTTGTACAACTCTCACCAACCACTCATCTATCTTTAGTTTCCATATTGACCACCAGATAAGGGAACGGGGGACCCTGTCACAGGCTTTCTCCATGTCAACAAAAGCCAAGTACAGAGGTTTATCTTTGGCTAGGAATTTCTCCTGCAGCTGTCTTACCAGAAGTATAGCATCAGTGATGCTTCTCCCTGACATAGACCTAAACTGCATCGCATCTAAACTAACTCTCTCCCTAATTAGTTGGGCTATAACCCTATGTGTGACTTTCATCACCTGATCCAGCAATATCATACCTCTGTAATTATTTCTATCTGAGGCATCACCTTTACCTTGGTAGCATTTGACTATGGTGTTGCTACACCAGTCATTGGGTATGACTCCTTCACATATCACCTGGTTAACTATATGGGTGACTAGACTATAGCCTACACCACCAGATATTTTGAGCATTCCTGATGGACTGGAGGCTTTCCCTGTCTTCATACCCGTAATTGCTTTATCTACCAATGTAATGTCAATTCGAAAAGCTGGTCCCTCTGTTGGGTTGACATATGGCAAACTCTCTTTCTCCCATTCATTCTCTTCATTTAGCAACCTTTCATAGTGGAATCTCCAAGTCTCTCTCTTTGCAGCATCATTAAATGCAAGTGAGCCATCATCCATGTGGACACATTTCTCTCCTATGACATCACAATTTTCTTTCATACACTGTCTTGCAATTCAAAACATTTCAGGTTTCTGGTTCTCACAACGCAGAACATTGGCAGATTTCTTCTTATCTGCTTCCCTTCTGGCTAAGTAAATCTGTCTCCTAGCTTCCCTTCCAGCTATCTGATACAGTTCCCTGCTACCACTACACTGCCTTCCATGCCTGTTTCTTTTCCCTAATGACCCTGTCAATGACATTGTTCCACCATCATGTCACCTTAGGTCTAGAAGGGACTTTGCACCAGCCATAAATCTGATCAGTAGCCCTCGACAGGTTGTCCCTGTAGGAACCTCCAGTTGTCCTCCACTTTATGGGCTGCTACATCCTCCTCTATTTTATCCAAAGCTTCAAAATCTCTGTCCATTCAGAGGATTCTTAAGCTTATATATATATATGTATATATATATA
>NC_068983.1:90592785-90602185 GCF_001194135.2 Octopus bimaculoides
TATATATATATATATATATATAATATAATATAGGATAAAATCTTTATAAGAATTTATCAAGTAGTCAGCGTGAAAAAACCTCATAATGAAAAACAATTCATCATTTTTTTCCATAAATATATATAATTAATTTATATAAAGGGCATTAACTGTGTAGTAATAATGCCTCACGCTTCGAGGGACTAAATAAGTCTTATTTAGTCTAAATAAGACTAAATAAATAACTGCTAAAATCAAACTGCACTCTTCAAAACTTGCACTAAGAATAAGTACAAGGTAAAATTACTAACTGCTTTTATACCAAGTTCATGCAGGCAGTTTATCCTGTCCCCCTCCAACTTTTAGTTCATGCAATTGAAAAAACTGCATTATTAATGAGATGACCCAATATACAAATAATAAGATGTGGATTCAGATAGAATCAAGTACTTGAAAAGGTGTGCACCAGGTAGGGTTGGGTAATCTCTGTGGTTCCAGCCTATGGTTGGTGAGGGTCGAAATATCAGACAGAATATTTCAGTTGTGTACACAGAAAAAAACCAACCCTACAAGTATTTAGCACCTAAAGGGCTGGTCCAAATTACACTTTACTTTGAGTAGTACATTGTTGGTATACTCAAGAGTGTCCAACAAGTTGTAAATTTCCTTGGTGCATTATAATCAAATGAATAACAACATACGATGGATAATTGTCAGCTCATTACAGATTCTTACGTAACTCTTAGTAGAAGAATGAGAACATTATATCATTATAAAAGAACGTAATCATCAGATGAAAAGTAATTTTACAAAACAAAAGAATATCCAAGAATACAGCAGGGAAATGTCTGTTGAGGCCAAGCATGAAAGGGAGAATGACCAACTATTTTGGCCTTTGAGAATATAGTTCTTGAGAATGTAATTTGATATCTAAGGTCAGGGACCTGGTGAGAAGGAGTCAGTTAGATTAGATCAAGGATAGACTGGAGCAGGTTGTAGGAGATAATTTATAATAGAGGGGTCATAAATCAATTAAGGAAAGGGAAGAGATAAGATAGCTAAATTGGCTGTAAGGGTGAAGGAAAGAGTAAAAAAAAATTTTAATAAAATAAAAGCATATGAGTCAATGAGGTCAGGGTTTAGGATTTTCCAGTTAATAGTAAATGACCAGGAGAAGGAGATAGAGAAACACAGAAATTTAGGGATATTCAGTGGATATTGGTTGGAAGTATGTGTGTGTGGGGAGGCAAAGGCCTTCAAATAATAGGATCAAACTTTATGGAATTAAAGTTTATAGAAAAGTAGAGTGCTACCTATCAATAGGGAGTTTTAAAAAGTTTAGAAATTTAAAGCGGGATGGAGTTATATAATGAACTACATCTAGTACGGGGTTAGAGTAAATAGCAGATTGGAATCAAAAGAAGGCCGGCAGTAGGGAGTAGTCTGATGATTAACTAACGAATGTTAAACATGTGGTGAAATATCGAAATTAGATGGAATAATCATTTTGTGTGAATCAAATGAAGCAACCCAAGTCAATAGTCACAGGTAAGAGGTTTGGATAGGGTGTTCAATCTACTATATAATGAGCGCTGCTCAAAACTGTATGTTGGTGTAAGGAGTACATAAGTAGTAGAAAATGAAATGGACTGTCTAGGGTGTGCAGGCTGTTACTAGAAGTTGAGTATCACTGTCATCGCTATTGCATAATACTGGGTATATCACAGATAGAATGGTTAGTTCCTTCAATATAGCATACCTCACAAGTATATTAAGAGTGATTGATTAAAGATATTGGTAGAGGGAAAATGAGACTAAGAAGGCTCAGAAATTAATAAGTAGGTCGATAGGCTAAATGGTCAGTAAATTGGATTGGACCTATGTTGGAGGCTGTTATAGAGGTTGTTTAATGCCCATAAAGTATTTGAACATGTGGGTAGCCTTATGTATACAGGAGATACAAAAGTCTAGTTTATTATTTAGTAGATTATCACTATTAGATCTCCTTAAAATTACAAATAGCTCCATGCAGCAAAGTCTGTAGCCATATCTACCATGTTTAAGTACAGTTTAGTGACCCTAATGATGTCCTAACTTAAGTCAAATTTAACATTGTTGTCTTTGAGTTCCAGAGGCGACAATGGAACCTTTATGAAAAGTGGCATAATATTTATAATATTCTTCAAATTTGCATCAAAAGGTGTGCTCTTAGATTGTGTGATGGTCAAATCTTGTTTGTTGCTTATATAGGGAGGAAACAATACAGAAAAAAATAAGAATAAAAACAATGATAAAGTGGATAAGACTTAGATGATAGTAATACAATATATGATAAAGACAAAAGAAGAAGAGGAAGAAGAAGTGGTGATATGATGATAATAATAATAATAATAATAATAATAATAATAATAACAATAATAATAATGATGATAATAATAATAATAATCTAAAAGAAACAGAGTAACTCTCAAAATGCAAAGATCTGGAAATCCCTATTGTTTTGGTGTAGTTATTTTCACTGTATTGAAAGTGCTTTATGTAGGATGTGTACAGTGCCTAGTAGTGCTATTTTCTGTATGTTATATATATATTCGTAAGCCATTAGGCATGATTAAAAAGCATGCAGACAAGTACATAACCAAAACATCATGACTAATGAATATATATAACATACAGAAAATAGAACTATTAGTCACCGTACACATCCTACATAAAGCACTTTCAATACAGTGAAAATAACTACACTGAAACAAACCACAGCACATATCCAAAGTAAACAGAGCTGTGCTTGGTAGTGCAGTGAAAGCACATGATAAAAATAAGGCTACTGAATAATAATAATGATAATAATAATAATAATAATAATAATAATAATAATAATAATAATAATAATAATAATAATAATAATAATAATAATAATAATAATAATAATAATAATAATTGGATAAAGGAACCTGTGGAAGACTTGTAGGAAGTGGTCTTTTAACGAAAATAAAAGAATTAATTAAAAAAACGAAATTTTACTGCCATACAAAGCACAGTTTCTGCTATTCACGATGTCTCAGTGAAACATGTGCGAAACACACATGCGAAATCAACACTGGAAAGTTTACGAATTATAAAATAGAAATGGAACAAAACAGTAAGTACATAAATTGAGTAATTACGCATACACTTGAATGTCTACACAATCATATATACATTTTGATACCCATAGGACTACATATACATCACAATGTTTACACAACTACGTGAAATTTACAGGACACACATTCACACATATGAAAACACGTGTCACAAATGAAGCAAAAACAAAAACAAAACTTTTTTTTAATATTTTTCAAACTAACACAAACAGAGTGAACCATTCATAAGTTTAAAAACACCAAAAAGACTATGCTCGGAGATAAATCTATCAACAAAAAAAAATACAGACGAATATAGATCTGTTAGCCTTAAGAAGCTATGTTACGAGCAATGTTTACATGCAGAGAACTTGGTGACGGTGTTGTCTCAAAAATTTGACCCTAAACAGACAAATCCATCCCCTAATGTCAACATCGAAGCTTGTCATACCTCAACGATAACAAAGCAAATTACAAACCAGATTGGTCATTGACCAGATCACAAAGGGCCACATACTCAATATAGATCTGTTAGCCTTAAAAAGCTATGTTACGAGCAATGTTTACATGCAGAGAACTCGGAGATGGTGTTGTCTCAAAAAATTAACCCTAAACAGACAGATCCGTCCCCTAATGTCAACGTCAAAACTCATCATGCCTCACTGATAACAAAGCAAAATACAAACTGGAATAGTCATCAGCCAAACTACAAAGGGCCACATACTCGAATGATGAACCAGATTCGATATGAAAAATCAGATACTGGTTCAAATCTTCCTGAAACACAGGAGCTGGATGTACCCCACAACCAGAATATTCCAACAAATGGCCATCCATGCTCGTCATCAAATAACCAAAATGAAAAAGAACGAAAAATGGTCTAGGGAAGATAATAAAGAAGTTCTTACCCTTCTGCCAGGCCATATATATCCCCACAAATAAATCTAATACTGTACAAACCTACTGGAGACAGAAACACCTTGAAGTAAGACCCTACATAGTAACAAACTTGCCAACGTCAGAAGAAACATTATAAAAAAGAAATTACTAACTTAAGTAGAGATTGACCAAATTAAACAAGCAGTAAGGGATAAAAGGAATGAAGCTACAGCTAAAGAAGATACTACAGAAGAAATAATTATAGACTGATGAAAATGCAGTAATGATTGAAAGAGTTAATGTAATTGATAGGCAAAGTGAACTACTCTCTGAACCAACCATAAACACTAAGGCAGATGAAAATCAAATAAATAAAGAAAGTCACACATAAATTGACCCAACAGAACTACATGATCTAAAAAATTACATCATGACTGAATGGCTGAAAATTAAAGAAACCAGTATGAATGAACTCGATACTGTCCCAAAAATTTGCAATTCTAATCAAAACCTGAAAATAATTGGTAAAATCCACCTTGCACTTAACAATATAATTTCAGCTAATGATGTACTATGCATCTGCAAAAATCTCAACGATTCTATGTGGTGAAAAGATTAGAAAATGACAACATTCCCACAAAAAGCCTTCATGGCAAGAGCGTATTAATGAGTAGCTGATCTTTACAACCAAATTAAGCTACTTAGATCTGACATAGAACACCAAATTAAGCTACTTAGGTCTGACATAGAATGTTTAAAAAACCATAAGTTTGACAAGACTATCAAACCTACAGAAATCCGAAAATTAAAGAAAAAATATAATATGAAAACCATATTTGACATTGATACCACCATAGAAACCATCAAGCAAAAGGTATGTGCTAAAGCTGCCCACATAGCAAGGTATGAAAAGCACATTAGATTCTTCAAGGACAACAACATGTTCAAAAATAACCCCCATAATTTTTACAGGAAGATAGGGAAAATATCAGTTACAGTAAGTCTGTCCCATCAAAAGAAGTGCAGGAATTTTGGAATAAAATTTGGGCAGAAGAAAAAATACACGTGAAAAGTCCCCTTGGATTGATTGAATATCTACAGACTTAGACTCCTTAGAAGAGCAAAAGTGGGAGGGTGTCAAGGTAGAAGATATAAAGATCTGTTCTCAGTAAGTCAAACAAATGGAAGTTTCCAGGAAAGGATAAAATTCCTAACTTCTGGTTGAATGCCTTCTCAGAGAGCCACGAACTACTAACAAAATTTTGCAACAAGCTAGTATGATTCCCTTTGGTTAGTTAATGGTTTAACACTCCTACTTCCAAAAAATGAAGAAACAAATGAACCAAAAAATTATTGTCCCATAACCTGCTTAACAACAATGTATAAAACACTAACATCTGTCCTGACTGAATATACCTATAGTTTTTTAATAGAAAGTGGCATATTCCCTAATGAGCAAAAGGGATGTAAACGTGGATCTTATGGTTGTAAAGATCAGCTACTCATCAATAAGATGATCTTAGAAGATTGTCATAAACGACACAAAAACTTGTCAATAGCCTGGATAGACTACAAAAAAGCTTTTGTTAGCCTACTACATAGCTGGATTAAGAAATGTCTGGAAATGTATAAAATAGCTCCTACTCTGCAAAACTTTTATCTGTAAGTATGAGATCATGGAGAACCACACTGACATTGAACAATGACAATGAATCTCTAAATGCTGGAGATGTAAGAATTTCATGTGGCATTTTCCAGGGTGACTCACTATCACCACTCCTCTTCTGTCTAGCCCTCTTCTGTCTACCACATATAAAATTTTAACGTCCATTCTCATGGAGAAAACATACTAATTTATAGAACAGAACGATATTTTCTCCACTGAATGAAAAGGGTGCTGACAAGGCCCATATGGATGCAAAGATCTGCTCCTAATCAACTGCATGATCCTTGAGAACTGTCATAACAAATACAAAAATCTCAGTTCCACATGGATTGATTATAAAAAAGCCTTTGAGAGCATGCCACATTTATGAATCTTGAAATTGCTAGATATCTTCAAAATTTCTCCTGTAATTTCAAACTTCCTGAAGCACAACATGTTAGTGTGGAATACAAATCTCCAATTATACCACTCTGATGGAATAATGACCTCAAACAATATTAATGTCAACTGTTACATTTTCCAAGGTGACGCACTTTCACCTCTCATTTTTTGAATAGCCCTAATGCTTCTTACAAGTGAACTTAACAGAACAGGGTTTGAGTATAAAATTGACAACAAGGAAATAAGTCAACTATTTTCAAATTCATTATGTACTGCATTCAGTGATGACATCTGGTTGGAATTTGGTCTTGATAAATGTGCCAAGGCCATTTTCCAGAAAGAGAAAATGAAGACCTCACATTCAGTGGTGTGAGATGTTGACACAGATATAAAAGAGAACTTGAGCAGGAACAAACTTATAAATATCTTGGAATAAATGAGGGCTCCGGCATTCAGCATGTAAGCATGAAAGAGAAGATCAGAAAGAAGAGTTTGAGCAGTCGTGAAATCTGAGTTAAAAGCACATAACAAGGTGTTGGCTTTTAATTCCTTAATAGTTTTATTTATTTATAGTTTCAATGTATTGAACTGGAATATCAATGCAAAATTGACAGGAAAATCTGTAAGCTGTTGACTTACAATAAGATGCACCACCCAGAGTCAGATGTAGATCGTCTTTACCTTCTCAGAGCCCAAGGAGGTTGAGGCTTGAAATCTCTTACAAAACCACTATGATTAGACTGGCCAAATATCTTGAAACATCTTACAACTGGATGCTAAAACTCATTGAAAACCACAAGAAATGTAAGAAGCTTCATTCTGTCATGAAGGAGAGCAAGAAATTTGCTAGTGAGTTCATGCATAAAACACAAGTTGAACAGCATGATGGAAGTGTGGCAACTGTTGTTGCAAAGAAGGTGAAATCAATGTCAAAGGAAAAAGTGTTTGAACATTTGGCTGATGAGTAGGAACAAAAACCTCTGCGTAGCAAATATGTGGCCTATAGCAAACAAGTTGATGTAGACCAGAAGCAACACCATCAGTGACTATGGAGCTCAGGGCTAAAGGCAGAGAGGAAAGGCTTTATCTTAGCTGCTCAAGATAAGAGCTTATTGACCTGTAACTACCAAGCCAATGTAATGAAAAATGGAGTAGACCCAAAGTGCAACGATAAAATTGAAACAGTGGACCATTTAATCTCTGGGTGTAAAGTTTTAGTAGCAGCTATAGGATATAAATCAAGACATGACAGTTTAAATCAGTGGTGAGTTTTAGTGGAAATCCCTCGGTAAAGATGATGTGCCAAATTTCTGGTTCACGTCATTCCTGTGCGCACACAAAAAGTTAGTTCTGCTATTCAATGAAATTATGAGAAATCTTAAGAAAATACCTGATTGGTTAGCAAGTGATATTACTTACCAACTTCCAAAGAATAATGAAACCAAATCTCCCCAAAATTATTGGCCCATAACCTGTCTACCACATATAAAATATGGTTAATATGTTGGCATTAAAAAATCAAAACTGCTGACAAATGGTACAAGCACCACCCTGAGGCTGTAACTGACGGGGAAAATGTAACAATTCTTTGGGACTTTCCAGTACATACAGACCAGACCATCAAATTTAATAAACCAGATATTGTAGTGCAAGATCAAAACAATAAAGTCTGTTTATTGATTGACATGAGTATACCTAGTGATCTTAATAGAGTCTGATAAGCTCAGAAAATATAAAGACTTGCTAATTGAAATTGAAAATATGTGGCATCCCAACACCAGTGATTGTAGGAGCACTTGAAATGATCAAAAACGGAACTGAAAATTATTTGAGGATGATCCCTGACTTACCATCCATGCAAGAAATGCATAAGATTATTTTAACTGGTATGTTACATGTATTGAGAAGAACATTGTCAATGAATTTTCTTTCCTTTTTCCCTTTTATTTTCTGTTTTCTTTTTTTTCATTTGTTTTCTTAATTTTTTTCATTTTTCTTTTCTTTTTCTTTATTTCTTTCTTCCTCTCTTTCTCTTTCACATGACTTTGTAAATGAACAATCTGGTATGTTTATTTTAATGGCCTACCAATGTATACAGTAAGTTTCTTTGCCCTAGGTGTCGGTAAGGCACTTGGCTAGAAATGGAAACAAAATTGAAAGACAATAATAACAATAATAATGATAATGATAATAGAAATAATAACAACAACAACAACAACAGCAACAATAATAATAATAATAATAATCCTTTCTACTATAGGTACAAGGTCTGAAATTTTGGGAGTAGGGGATACTCAATTACATCAACCCCAGTGTTCAGCTGGTACTTATTTTATCAATCCTAAAAGGATGAAAGGCAAAGTCGACCTCAGTGGAAGTGACATCACTGTGTTTACTTCACAAGTTGTGGAATTTGTGTGTTTGTCATCACATATAAGTTGTAGTCTGTGATTTTGTCATGGACAAGAAGTTGGAATAGAAAACCAACATGAAATTTTGCGTTAAACTTGAGAAGTCTGCTACAGGGTTTTAGGGTTGATAAAATAAGCATGCTGTGAAAAGCTTATGGCAATGAGATAATGGGTCGTACATAATGTTTCAAGTGGCACAGGTGCTTCAAAACTGGAAGAACATCCCTGGAAGATGATTAGCGATCTGGAAGACCTGCCATGAGTGTCACCCTCCGAAATGTGGTATTGTGCATCAAGAATTCATCCCCCAAGGTCAGACAGTCAATCAGAAATTCTACTGTGTCATTTTGAAGCATTTGAGGGAGGACATTTAGTGAAAGCAACTGGTTCTGTGGAGTGCGAAGAATTGAATTCTTCACGACGACAATGCACCCTGTCACCGAGCTCTCCTCACTCATGAGTTTCTCACCAAAAACAACATGGTGTCACTTCCACATTGCCCTATTTATCTGATTTGGCACCTGAAGACTTCTATTTCTTCTCTAAGATGAAAATGCAGCTCAAAGATCACCACTTTATCACCGTTGTTGAGATCCAAAGAGAATTGCAGAAGGTCCTTGACTTGCTTACACAAAATGACTTCCAGGCTGCATTCCAAAAGTTGCAGGAATGCTGGGATCAATGTATTGCTGCATAAGGTGACTATTTTGAAGGAGATGATGTTCAAACTTAGGTAAATAAGTTATTTTTTATTGATAACATGAGTGGAAAAACTTGGATCTTGTGAATTTTCCGAAGTCCTCTCCCCACCCCACCCCCATCGCTTTCCATGCATTTTTGTTTTGATATTCATTTCCTACACGATTTTTACACCTGTTGCACTACTTTTTTTAAAATTTCATTTCCAGATAATATTGTAAACATTAACCAAAATTTTCACAGTGCACATGGCAAAGTAA
>NC_068983.1:90602700-90604850 GCF_001194135.2 Octopus bimaculoides
AAATATGAGTGCAGAAATAACAGCAAACTCTTGAAAAAAGAAAAGTAAAAACAGCAAAGAAATACTGTGACAAAGTAAAATTAAAGTGCTTTTTTTTTTTCCAACTGAAGCCTCTGCCATGTACACCAGTGGAATTTAGGAGGGATAAACTTCTGCAATGTGTTTGAGAAATATATAGAAATTCTGGAAATTTTTCTTTGCTGTAAATCCATACATTTCTTGATACATAGATTTGTCGATGTGAGACCATTTCATATCACCCGATGATCCAGTGACATACTTCAACCATCTTTTGATTCAGGACCAATAGGCCTCAATGTGGTTTGTGCAAGCACCGGTTTCAGGGTCAACAAAGTTCTGTGAATGGGTTACCGTTTGGTGAATATAGCCAAATTGCTGTAAATTTCTATAGCTGGCCCATTTATCAGTATGAATTGCAGTACCAGGCAACACATTTTCTATTATCACAGTTTCCAGTGTTGCTGTGCTTCTGTCGGGTACAAAAATCCTTTCTTCACAGTGGTGTCATAACACCTGACAACCCGTGTTTGATAGCCTGTCCTCCCTATGTTGTCATATCCTTCTTCCCTTTGTCATATTACTCTTGGAGTGGATGGTGTTAGGAAGGGCATCCAACTGTAGAAACCTTGCCAAATCAGATTGGAGCCTGGTGCAGCCTCCGAGCTTGCCAGTTCTCAGTCAAACTGTCCAACCCATACCAGCATGGAAAGTGGACGTTAAACGTCGATGATGATGATATATATATATATATATATATATATATATATATACACACACACACATACAGTAATCCTTTGACTATTGCGGGTGTTATGTTCCAAAACCTCCCACAGAAATAATTAAAACCTAAAAAAATATAAATACCATAGAAGCCTGCGATATAAATATACATATATTTGTCAGAAAAATCCCAAATGTACTAAATGCGCAATAGGTGAGTCATGATGTATTGAGTGCATGATAGGTGAACTGTGATATGGAAAGGGATTACTGTAACTACTGGTATTTTCAATTTTTATTTCTTATTTCTTACTTTTTACATTATGACCTAACCAAAATACTCCTACAGTTATTATATATTTAATTCACGCTGGCAGTAGCCTTCCCCCCATAGATAGGAATGTACCAGTAAGTATTATAACTATTCTAATTCTATTACTAAATTTTTCAGTCGGGCGAAAGGTTTTCAGAGGGATAGCATGTAACATCAATTAATATATCCTTACTTTCTCTTTTTCTCTTTCTTTTTCTTTTCTTTTTCTTTACTTTTCCACTCTGATGAAGTTCCACTATTTAAGTTGGTATAATTAATTATTGACAATGATAATTATTATTGTTATTATTATTATTGTAATAATTAAGCCTGATAATGGTCTAAATAGTGCTGCTGATGATGTTGGGGGTTGTGAACTGCTTCAGATGATTCCTGTTTTTAAAGGTTTTTTTTTTCTTAAAATCATATGGCTGTGTTTTTTTTTATCCCCGCCAAGGAAGTTATGTTTTTGCCAGCGTTGGTTTGGGAAATTGGGCGATTTTCAGCATGCGTGTATATGGGTGGAAATGAGCTGCTTGGCAGATGTCTGTGCTCTCCGAGTGCTTTTCTAGTTCTTTCATACTTTTATTTGTTTCAGTCATTTGACTGCAGCCATGCTGGAGCACTGCCTTTAATCGAACAAATTGACCCCAGGACTTATTCTTTGTAAGCCCAGTACTTCTAAGCTAAGTTATGAGGGTGTAAACATGCTAACATCGGTTTTCAAGCGATGGTGGGGGAACAAACACAGACACACAAACATATACATATACATACATACATACATATTGGATGTGTAATGTCAGTGTGCATACTAGACAGAGTATCAGTACCTTGAGAGAAAAGTTGAACTTACGAAGCATCAGTTGTAGTGTGCAAGAGAGACGACTGCGCTGGTATGGTCATGTAGTGAGAATGGATGAGGATAGCTGTGTGAAAAAGTGCCACACCTTAGCAGTTGAGGGAACTTGTGGAAGAGGTAGGCCCAAGAAGACCTGGGATGAGGTGGTAAGGCACGACCTTCGAACATTGGGCCTCACCGAGGCGATGACTTCTGACCGAGACCTTTGGAAATATACTGTGCGCGAGAAGACCC
>NC_068983.1:90606264-90610770 GCF_001194135.2 Octopus bimaculoides
ATATATATATATATACGATGGACTTCTTTCAGTTTCCATCTACCAAATCCACTCACAAGGCTTTGGTTAGCCCGAGGCTATAGTAGAAGACACTTACCCAAAGTGTCATGCAGTGGCACTGAACCTGGAACAACTTGATTGGGAAGCAAACTTCTTAGCACACAGCCATACCTGCACCTAGTTTATCCCATTTTATAACTATGAAGATTAAGCGAGTTATGCGCGTATTTCTGTGTGTATTTGGTGGGGAGGAGGGTAGCTGGTGGAAATAGAGGTAGGAATGGTAGTTATAATGGGATAGAGGTGTGTGTGTGGTGGTGTTGCTATTCATTCAGCAGATGTTAAGGATGGGTGGTACATTCTTTGATTTCATTTACGGCATGACTATCTTCAATAAATTCTGAAGACAACAGCTCATTTGATACTGCTAATATCTATCAGTTGTTGGTGTTTATTGACTGAATTGATAAATGATACTTTCTTATAATGACCTTATCATTGTTTCTGGTGGTATAGTATATAGCATCTTAAATATTGGTTTGTTTGTTTATTTGTTTGGGTTCCTTCCCTGTTCTATACTTTGTTATTTTGTTTCAAAATATTTTTTTCAAATTTCAGAAATGATGTTTTTTTTCATATGTTTACATGATATGATCACCTAAGAGTGTTTCTTTATCATGTTTTCCCTGGTTTTCCCAGGGTTTCTTCTTGGCATAGGTTGCATACCCATGATGTTCCATTAAATGGTGCAGCATTTTTCATAGTGGGTCGTATGTTCCACTCCATTCTGTTTGAGTCTGCAGACAAGGTTCAGTAGAGCTGTGGAATGTCTTTTATTTATATTGGGTCATCCATAAATAATGTGGTTTTTGCATGAACTAAAAGTCAGAGGGGGACGGGATAAACTACCTGCATCAATTTGCTATAAAAGCTGGTAGTAATTTTACCTTCTTAGTGCAAGTTTTGAAGAGTGCAGTTTGGTTTTAATAGTTATTTTTTCAAAGCTATAATGGAAGTGACAAAGGAGCACATTTTACTTTATGAGTTCAATAAAGGCAACAATGCAACAGAAAGTGAGAGGAATATTAGTGCAGTATATGGGGATAGGACAATAAGCACAAACCAGTGTCAATGGTGGTTCCAGAAATTCCGAGCTGGAAACTACAGCCTAGAAGATGAGCCTTATCCTGGAAGATTTGTAGAATTTGACGTGGATGTCCTGCATACCCTGGTGGAACAAAATCTTATCATAACTGTTGAGGAACTAGCAGAGAAGCTTGGATTTGGCCATTCAACTATTCATTGACACCTGTGTGCCATTGGAAAAGGCAGCAAATTGGGTTGATGGGTTCCGCATAAACTTTCTTGAGTCTAATCACATGCAGAGAGTGAATGTGTGCTCTTCTTTGCTATCATGTCTCACGAATGAACTTTTTTTTTGGATAAATGGGCTCTCTATAAAAATGTCAAGAACCAAGGACAGTGGGTAGGGAAAGGAGAAACACCAGCACCCCAGTCTAAAGAAGATCTTCACCCAATGTAAGGTGCTGTTATCTGTTTGGTGGGATACGAAAGGTTTAGTTCATTTTGAACTTTGAAACCCAAACCAAACAATAACAAAGGAGATCTACTGTGATCAGCTTGAGTGGCCTAAGTCAGTGTGAGAAGAAAAATGACCATCTTTGATTTCAAGATGAAAGGTGTTCTTCAATTAGGATAAAGCTCAGCTACATACAGCGAGGATGACATTCCAAAGGCTGGACCAGTTTGAATGGGAAATGATACCTCACCCAAGATTTTCGCCAGACATTGCCCCATCTGATTATCATTTATTCCATTCAAAATCATTTGAATGTAAAAAATATGAATTCTCTAGACATCAGAACAGTACTGGTGGAGTATTTTTTGTCACAGACAAGTGAATTTTAGAACAGGGGCCTTGGAAGTATACCAGATAGAAGGACGAGCATTGTAGGAAATCAAGGAGAGTATATTTTAGATTAAAAAAGAACTTTGTTTATCTTCATTTGGAAAAATAAAAGAAATATAAAAAAGCCGTATTATTTATGGGATAACCCAGTACTTGAAATTGATGAGAGATGGTTATGGAGACGATTTTTCATAGTGTCTCCGGTGTCACCAATGTACGTGTATTTCTGTGTACATGTATCCACCTCATATTTTACACTACACTCCTTATCATGCAGTTGTTATTAAATCTGCTTTCCTCGTTACGTATTCAGTTGCATATAATATTGTTTTTTTCCGTTCTTTTGATGGAGTTACTATTGGTGGACCTCTTTCTTTTTTCCTCCTATAATTGTGTACTCATTTTCCTTATGCATGGATTGCACCTTTAATTGTGTGATGTTGTTTGGATCTGTTTTTGCTATTGGTGAGCTTTTATTACCCTTAATTGCAACCATTCCATTGCTGTATACAGTGTTATTAGCTGCAGTTGCTTTGTATTTCCCCTCTAGTTTTATTCTATTTAGTTTTGTGTTATTCAGTTTGTATATGTGAGAGGTCACATATACTAGTTTTACATTGTCTTTTGATGATTTTGTGGTATCTGGAAGATCCTGGGAAGTTTCTATCTAATGCTGCAAAGAATCCCTGGCTTATTTTGGATTTTGCTTGTGAATTGAAGATCAGGTTAAACCAAATAATTTCATCAATTATTTTTCCATTTCTTTTGATAGATCTATTGGGTTTGTTAGTGTATTCTACTGCTTTGTTATCATCATTATTACTATCGGTGTTTAATGGTGTACTTCTTTCTGATTTTGGCTGTAGTTTCAAGGGTTCTGTTTTATATCTATTGCTTTTAGTGTTTATGGTTTTTTCCCCCTTTTGATCCCTAATATATTCACTATTTTCTAGGTTTTGGTTTCTGCAGCTATTAATATGATTATCCTGACTATTAATAATGTCCTGTGTGTATTGTGCCTTCTCTTTTTTATTCTGTATATATCCTATTTTATCCTTATATCCCACTATAGCTAGTGCTGAGTTGTAATATTCAGTGTGCATATTGAATATCTGTGGATAGTTTGGATATTATCCATGCTTCTTGGGATGCAATGCAGTATATGTTCTGGGTGGTTGGATCCTCGGCTCACATATTTTAAGTTCTCATTCGGCTTATGGAACAGTTTGAACTTACCATCAATTGGGCTAAGCTTTATGTCTAGGAATTTTAGTTTCCTTTGGTGTTTGTTGAGTTTCTTAGGGTCCTTCTTAAATTTGATGTTTTTAATTATATTAAAAAGTTCATCCACGAATGGTGCTAAAGTCCTGTTTGGTGGTGGATTGTTGAGTGATTTGAATTTTTTCTTCAGTTCTTCGTGCAATTCCGTGTTCTTACATTTGGTCTCATTTTTTCCTGTCAAAGAAATGTAACTTCCATCTCAACCTGTTAATGAGTACACTAAAGAATTCTATCATCTTCCTCAGGTACTACCTTCTGCTTGGTATAGGGATATCCTTTAGTGATACAACCAAGTTTATTTTTTCCATCCTGGATTGTTTGCTTAAAGCAATTCATATTCCCATATAGATCGTACAGGTCTGATATATCTTTTAAATTTGTTTATGGAAAACATTTTGAATATGCAAATAAAACTCCTATTCTATTATGCCAGCCACTTTCTAATGAAGCTGACTGGTGAACCAGTTTCTCGGGGTTGCATCAAGCTGTACTGATAAATATAATAATGACAATAATCTTTGGAAGGAATTTATAAACATTTAATGCATCGTTACATGCATTTCCACAAACCACATGTCTCTTTAGATCATAGTCCATATTCCTGGGATTCCTCAGGTAATATAGCTCCTCCCCACCAAATACACACAGAAATACACACATAACTAGCTTAACCTTCATACTTATAAAATGGAATAATCATCCCTCTGTTGTACATCCATTAATGTAATATCGCCTGAAGAAATGAATCCATGAAGATGATCAACCCGATACCCATGGAGACTATGGACTGCACTGTAATCATCCCAGGAATATGGACTGTGATCTTAAGTGATATGTGGTTTGTGAAAATGTGTGTAGTGATGCATTAAATATTTATAAGGATTATTGTTATTATTATTAAACACACACACACACACACACACACACACACACACACACACACACACATATATAGATATATTGTATGAATGAGGACAGCTGCATACATATATGTGTGTGTGTGTGTGTGTGTGTGTGTGTGTGAATGAGGACAGCTGCATAAAAAAGTGTCGATCACTGAAAGTAGATGATACCCATGGAAGAGGGGCACCCAGGAAAATGTAGGATGAAGTGGTAAGGACCAATCTCAGGATGTTCAGTCTCATGGAGGAAATGATAATGGACCAAGATATCTGGCAACATGTATTTCCTTTGTGGCAGCGCATCTGTTTCTCTCTTCATTCCTGATCTCTCTCTCTCTCTCTCTCTCTCCAGCCAGGTAATCTTGTACCTCTTCTACAGCAAGACACCTGTTT
>NC_068983.1:90610780-90620662 GCF_001194135.2 Octopus bimaculoides
TCTCTCTCTCCAGCCAGGTAATCTTGTACCTCTTCTACAGCAAGACACCTGTTTCTGTCTCTCTGTCTCACTATAACCTTTCATCATCCAACACAAGAACACCTCCTCCAATGCTCCCTCCTCTCTCAAAAAAGTTTTTTTTGTCTTGCAAGTACTTGGTGACCCTGTCAGTGCAGGTGCCACTCAGAAGCACTCAGTCCACACTGTAAAGTGGTTGGCATTTGGAAGGGCATCTAGCTGTAAAAACTTTGCCAAAACTGACCTCGTCTGTGTTTGTGCCACGTAAAAAGTACTAAGCCCACTCTGCTGAGTGGTTGGTGTTAGGAAGGACATCCAACTGTAAAAACCCTGCCAAAACAGTTACAGCAGTCTTGTGCAGGCTTCTGTCATTCCACCCATGCCAGCATCGAAGGCAGATGTTAAATGATGCTGATGATGATGATGATATTAGACAAGATGGACCACACCTTGTCGATAAATTCCATTTGCAGCACAGTTTCTACTGCTGGATGTCCCTCTTAACATCAGCCATTTTACAGAATATACTTGATGCATTTTGTGGGACCTCTGATTGGTAGGATACCTTTTCCTCAACAGGACTGAGGACTCTTCTACCCTATGCTGCCAGCTACTTTATAGTATGTACTAAGCACATGGCACCAACATCATCTGATTCCTTTTATATTCATTTTTTTTTCAGCTTATCTGTGCTCATAGAGAGAAAGCAACTGAATAGAATCATTAGTTGGTGTGCAATTATTATTGTATACATATGTATGTAATAATTAGGGATGGTGGAAACTGTCTAAAATTATTGTAGTTAGATATATCTTGCAGTTGGTTTGGCACCAGACAGCTATGATTAAAGGTCTGATCAATGCATACCAGCACAGAGAAGCAAAATAATAAGGTTGATGAATAAAAAGAGAAACTGAAATACCATTGCATTATTTTCTATCATATTAAGTACAGTTCAGTGGCAAGTAATGGTAAATCCACTATTCCTATAAAACAGTAAAGTCTCTGGGATCTGGAGAAATTGTAGACAACAGCAGTTAGTCCATAACTGAGTTTGATATGTTCAGTTGCATCAAAAAGTAAGTATAGCATTCTGAGCTTTTCTCTTCATCTGAGAGTGATTTTGTAATAATGTTGATGATTATTGATGTTAATATGAACCCTTAACTTACAATAGCCTCAAAATGTAACCTACAGTTCTCTGGTCATCATCAAATACATTGCAAAAACTTACTTGATGCATAGGGAGAAGTGAGATGAAGAAAAGCAAAAAAAGAAAGATGACAGAAAGAACGATGGTGACAACAATAAAGGAAAAATTTATGATGATGATGATGATGATGATGATGGTGATAATGATGACAATGACAAGGCTGCTGCTACAAGCACAGTTAATAATAACATGTAGTAAAAAAAATCTATTGTCTTTTTCAGGGACATAGTGAAGAGATTATTTCTATTGCATTCAACTGCACAGGTACACAACTAATCACTGGATCATTTGACCATACAGTAACTCTTTGGGATGTTAACAGTGGCAGGTAAGTTACTCCTACACAAGCTTATTTTCATGATGAAGCCATGCGAACTCAATGCAAGTGCCAAAAGTGACTGAAACCAATTTCTTTCAAGCTTTGCATACTAAATGGCCTTCATATGAAACTCTTAAACATGAAATATTTTTTTACCTGACTCTAATATCTGCTGAGTTATGACCATTTGAAATTTTCAAAAAAGAAGTGTCATTTTTACAGTTACTCAATTACTTTGAGAAGTCATATCTCAGCTACTAGTTGAGCTATAAAACTCTTTTTTTTTTCATTTTAAAGCATTTAAATAGATCTACAACATATGTTTAGTGTATTTTTTCCTTATGAAAAAAAAAGTTGACCTAAAATTTGACCTTTGACTTTCACAAGTCAAAAGACGCGGTCATCAATTTTTTCGAAATTTTGTCAAAATATTGCCCTACTTAGTTACAACTCACATACAAAAATTCATGCTGGGATCTCAGTGAAAACTGTAGTTATAAGGTCTATTAACTATGGTTCATGTTATACAGCCTAATTAAATTACTTAATTCTTATTTTTTTCAAAGTAGATATATTAGATCAGCCAATAAATATACTTCTTTCATTTTTCAATTAAAATAAACAAAGTTCTTTTTTAATCTAAAAATACTCTCCTTCATTTTCTACAATGCTTTTTCATCAATCTGGTAGACTTCCAAGACCCTCTTTCAAAATTCACTTGTCCGTGAAAAATACTCCTCTAGTACTGTTCTGACCTCATCTACAGAATTCATATTTTTTTCATCCAAATGCTTTTGAAGACTGCAGAATAAATGATAATCAGATGGGGCAATGTCCGGCGAATATGGTGGGAGGGGCATCATTTCCCATTCAAACTGGTCCAGCCTTTGGAATGTCATCCTCACTGTATATGGCCAAGCATTATCCTAATTGAAGAACACTTTTTCTCTTGAAACCAAAGATGGTTGTTTTTTTTTTCTCACATTAACTTAATGCAGTATATGGGTATTGGACAATAAGCGTAAGCCTGTTTCAACAGTGGTTCCAGTAATTCCAAACTGGAAAACTACAGCCTAGAAGATGAAGCTTATCCTGGAAGATTTGTAGAAATCAACGAGGACGTCCTGCAAACCCTGGTGGAAAAAAATCCCATCGTAACTGTTGAGGAACTAGCAGAGAAGCTACTGCTCAAGCTGCTCACAGTAGATTTCCTTTGTTATTATTTGGTTTGGATTTCAAAGTTCAAAGTGGACTAAACCTTTCATGTTCCACCAAACAGATAACAACACCTTACATGGGTGAAGACTTTCTTTAGCCTGGGGTGTTGGTGTTTCTCTTTTCCCTACCCACTCTCTTCAACACTTGACATTTTTATAGAGAACCCATTTCCTGTCACCAGTTACTACTATTCGGTCCCAAAAAGGTTCATTAAGTTCATTCATGAGATGTGACAGCAAAGAAGAGCACACATTCACTCTCTGTGCATGATTAGACTTGGAAAGTTTGTGAGGAACACATCGACCCAATTTGCTGACTTTTCTGATGGCATGCAAGTATTGATGAATGGTTGAATGATCAAAACCAAGCTTCTCTGCTAGTTCCTCAACAGTTACGATGGGATTTTTTTCCACCAGGATTTGCAGGACATCCGCGTTGATTTCTACAAATCTTCCAGGACAAGGTTCGTCTTCTAGGCTGTAGTTTCCAGTTTGGAATTTCTGGAACCACTGTTGAAACAGGCTTATGCTTATTGTCCAATCCCCATATACTGCATTAATATTCCTCACACTTTCTGTTGCGTTGTTGCCTTTATTGAACTCATAAAGCAAAATATACTGAATGTACTCCTTTGTCACTTCCGTTATAGCTTTGAAAAAAATAACTGTTAAAATCGAACTGCACTCTTCAAAACTTGCACTAAGAATAAGTACAAGGTAAAATTACTATTAGCTTTCATAACAAGTTGATGCAGGTAGTTTATCCCATCCCCACTCCAATTTTTAGTTCATGCAATTGAAAAAACTGCATTATTTATGGGATGACCATTTTAGTAATTTCTGGTTACAGATGGATGTAAAAGAAAGATTTTTAGCTGAGCAAGAAAAGTGTTGTGACCCATTTAAAAAGCATAAAGCACCCGTGAAAAAGGGTTTAAGAACAATAACAGCAGATTTTGCAACAAAATATCCTAAAGCAAGCCTAATTCCTGGACAAAAAATATGTGACTCTTGCAGAAAAACTTTGCCCACATTTCAAGTTGAACTATCATCAGAAGATATGAGAGATGATACATCAACTACCACTGAAGTGACTTCATCATCAACAGATGTCTTCATAGAAGAAAATGCAGAATTAGATATCCTCAACAATGCTCTGTCTGAAATTGGAGAATCTCCAATAAAAAAAAAAACTAAAGATAGATACTACCTTCATGTATGCTGAGAAAAAAAGAAAAGAAATCGAAAATACTTTTGGTCAAAAGATGTAAATGATTTCCCCTAGAAGGGAAGTTGGAATCATCACCCTGAAATTGAAATAATCAAACAGTTAAAAGAAAAATTTCCAACAGAAAAAAAGATTAAAAAAAAACTGCAAGTTTTAACAATTCTGCCAAAAATTGGTCTCTGAGAAAACTCCATAAGGAATTTGATGTGCCTGATTACATGGCTAGACAAGCTAAAAGGCAGGTCAATGGCCAAGGGATTTTATTACATCTTAGCCATAGAAAAAGTACATTTCCTCAAAAAAACTGCCAATTGTGTTTCTCAGTTTCATAAAAATGAAGTAAGCAGAGTTATGCCAGGAAAAAAGGATTATAAATCAGTAACAAAAGATGGCAAAAGAGTCCATGAGAGAAAGTACTGCCATACTTTGTAACTTCAAGGAAGCCTTCCAATTGTTTAAATCAAAAACATGCTGAAATCAAAATGAATTTCTCAAAATTTGCAGAGACAAGGCCAGAAGAATGCATACTTGCAGGTAGTGCTGTTACACATAATGTATGTGTATGCACCATTCATCAGAATGTCAAACTAATGATTTCTGGCATGAAACTATTTGATTTAACCAAGGAAATGAAGTTTCACTTGATTGATTATAAACAATGTTTGGAATCAATTACTTCTAACCCAACAACAAACAGCTGCTACATGGATAACTGTACAAATTCTAATTCTTTGCTAGAAGAGCTTGGAAAATTGTTATATGAAATGTTTAATGTGAATATGATTGATGAAGTACAGTATAAGCAATGGCTAACAACAGACAGAACAATCCCAAAAATATATATCAAAATCAACAGATGATTTTGTTGAAATTTTCTGTCAAAAGCTTAAAGCACTTAAAGTACATGATTTCATTGCAGAAGAACAATCTAAATTTTGTACTTCAAGAAAAGGATATTTAAGTGAAGGAGAAATGTTAATCATAGCAGGTTTTTCAGAGAGTTATTCATTCATCTTGCAAGATGGAGTACAAGGATTTCATTGGAACAATGCCCAAGCCTCTATCCATCTGTTTGTCTGTTATTGTAAACTAAACAATAATGTGACTAACATCAGTGTTGTTGCTATATCTGATTGTATGAAGCATGATACAGTAGCAATCCATCTCTTCCAAAAAATAGCTGATAGATTTTCTTAGAGGCAAAGCCTTTAATATCAACAAAATTATCTATTTTTCAGATGATGATGCTCCACAATATAAAAATTGTAAGAATTTTATAAATTTATGCTACCATATAGGTGCATGAGTGGTTGTGTGGTAAGTAGCTTGCTTACCAACCACATGATTCCAGGTTCAGTCTCACTGCGTTGCACCTTGGGAAAGTGTCTTCTACTCTAGCCTCGAGCCAACCAAAGCCTTGTGAGTGGATTTGGTAGACGGAAATTGAAAGAAGCCTGTTGTATATGAATACGTATGTGTGTGTGAGTGTGAGTGTGTCCTCAAATGATGAAATACAGAATGAGAAAAATCTATTGAGAGAGAGATTTAGAAATGCAAGGATAATTCCAGGGACACAAAAATTGCATTGCTTTATCCCAAACTTACCTTCAGAAATGATATCTACAATAGATAATTATACTAAAATTAGAATCTCCATACAAGCGACTATTCAATTTGGGGATATAAAAGAGTTTGAAGCTGCAATTTATGGTGGTGACTGGTGGTCTGTGTTCTAGAAACATACCCAGAAACTATGCAAGTAAAACTCACCTTTCTTATCATCATTTCAGTATCCTAGAAAGTCAGATGTTTTAACAGTGGGTTATTTAGACATGCTTTGTAAATTTGACCCCAGAACTGCTACAGGAAGAACATATACCTTGACAGAAAAAGAAATGAAAAATGCATCACAATTATTAATTTCAAGAAAATTGTCTCATTAAATTTCGAAGAATTTAGAATTTCATGTAACAAGTACCTAATCATTTAAAGCAAGGCAAGAGTTGGAGGTTGAGACATGTGGCTTCATCTGCTGAGCTATCAGGAGTGGCCCCTAAGGCGATGGGGATGCCAACAATTTGTTTGATGATTCTAAGTGTTGGCAGTGGCATTTTCACCATTGACCATAGCAGAGATGAAAAGTAGTTACAATTAAAGTAGACATTATTATTGAAATAATAAAAATGCTTATTTTGATTATCAGCACTGTGTTTTCTCCTTCAAGCTCAAATTGTCTTGATTAGTAAGCGATTTTTGATAATTTGTCACTACTTTTCAGTATAATTATATTTATTAAAAATACTTCCCATTGAGATCATAGTATGAAGTTTTTATGTGAGCTGTGACTAAGTAGGGCAATACTTTGACAAAATTTCATAAAAATCAATCTTTAAAGTCAAAAGTCAAATTTTAGGTCAACTTTTTATTTTTATCACAAGGAACAAAAATACACTAAACATATGTTGTAGATCTATTTAAATGCTTTAAAATGAAAAAAAAAAGAGTTTTCTAGCTCAAATAGTAGCTGAGATATGACTTCTCAAAGTTATTGAGTAACCAAAAAATGTCACTTTTTTGAAAATTTCAAATGGCCATAAATCAGCAAATACTAGAATCAGGTAAAAAAAATATTTCATACTTAAGGGTTTCATATGAAGGCCATTTAGCATGCAAAGTTTGAAAGAAATCGGTTTTGGTCACCTTCAATTTTTAAAAAAACTGCGTTGCTTTCATATGCACTCCATAACCTCCTTTTCCTTTTATAACTTTCACCATAACTTCCTTTTCATTTTATAACCTACTATTGAGCAATTTCTTTATCTGTACCAAATAGCAGATAGTGAACTCAGATGAACTTTGTTACCCTTTTCTATTCAACTTTACTTTTCCTCCTTCTGAGATACATAAAATAAAAAGGAAATACAGTAAGATGTATCAATCAATTATATCACTTCCTACCATAAATAACTTAGCAAACATATTTATGTTTCTGTGTATGTGTGAAAGCTTAATCTGCATAACACTAGTGTAAAGCATTGTGTTGTGTAGGTGTTTTCTCTTAGAATGCCATTTGTTGTTGAAACTCCTGGTATTGGGAATGCATAAGCTTATCTCTTTATCATTTTGCCAATTTGACTATCCATTCCTCTGCGTCTAGGTGCATGTCTGTTTTTCTATTAATTTGAATGTTCAAATTCTCTCTCTTACTTTTCTTGAAATGTATTGTCATCAACATCATTTAATGTCTTCCATGCTGGCATGGGTTGGACTGTTTGACAGGAACTGGTGAGCCAGAAGACTATGCCAAGCTCTACTGTCTGCTTCAGCATGATTTTGCAGCTGGATGCCCTTCCTAATGCTAACCACTTTACAGAGTGGATTGGGTGCTTTTCACATAGCACAAGTAAGATCTGCTTTGGCATGTTTTTTACAGATGGATGTCTTTCCTAACACCAACCACTTTACAGAGTGGACTGGGTGCTTTTTATGTGGCATCAGCTTTGCATTAATACCAAATTTTTTACTCTCATTGCAAGTGTGATTTTAATTAGTTTAACATTTTTTTGTTCATTACATTAGATATGTGAGCCTGCAATTAACTAACTCTCTAAATACACAATACCTTTCAATCTATTTCTTTCTCCATTTGCTTGTCTATCTCTCCATTAGTCAGTTTGTCTATATAGAACTGTATTTATCTGTCTACCTAAATTTCCTTCTGTCTAACTGTCAGTATTGCTGTTTCCACTAGACGTATCCACAAGTTAATTGGACACAAAGCTGAGGTTAGCAGCTGTCAGTTTAACTGGGACTCTTCCTTGGTTGTTTCTGGCTCCATGGACAAGACATGCAAATTATGGGACATAGCCTCAGGTAATATAGTTCATTAGTACAGCAGCTAAACACCAGGTATAAGAGTTATTACAGAAATATCTTTATATTTTCTAGGTGCATATACGAGTACAAATACTTATAAGAACACACAGAGATGTGTAGCACCCTCATCATATTCATTGTTGAAAATATAGATGCACATATGCACTTATACATGCACACAAATATACTCACAAACACATACACAAGTCAGCACAGTAAAAGTAACATTAGTAGTGTGTGTGTGTGTGTGTGTGATAGATCTGCCACAAGCTTACAGGTTTATTAAGTTGGAGCTTGTCCCAAATTCCATGAGTACAATATGCCTCCTCAGAATGAGATGCTAATCCATTCCATGTTAATGCCCAGCTGTTGCTGGCACTCATTCCTAACTGAGTAGACTGGAGCAATGTAACATGAAGTGTTTTGCTCAAGAACACAACATTCTAATGATTGTGAGCTCAACCCTTCTAGGCCCTACACACACACACACACATCATCATCATCATCATCATTCTTTTAATATTCAGTTTTCCAGGCTTGCTTGGATTAGATGGAATTCACCGAGACAGATTTTCTATGGCTAAATATCCTTCTTGTCTTTAATCTTCACTTGTTTCCAAGCAGTGTAATATTTCTCCATGATTGAACTTATTTTCACCAAAGATTAGGAACAAATGACACTTTGTATAACATAATGGTGATGCTCACTCACCATTATCACGCAATGTCACGACAAAGAGGCACAGGTACATACATGACAAGCTGCTTTCAGTTTTTGTCTACTAAATCCACTCACAAGGTTTGGTTAGCCTGTGGCTATAACAGAAGACACTTGCCCAGTGTACCATGAAATGGGATGCAACCCAAAAGCATATAGTTAGGAAGTGAATTTCTTAATGACATGGCATTGCTAGTGTTTGTATCCATGACTACACCTATAATCATACCAGCACTTATAGCCATGCCCATGCCTATTATATTTATATACAGAGTGTCCCAAAAGTCACTAATGGCTTTCAATTTTTAATAACTTCCTTAACTTTACAAATAAATGCATGACATTTTGATACAATATAAAGGACATAGTGGAAATTAACATGCACAAGTCAAATTTTGCAACACCACTATATCACATATGAAAAATGACATCGCTTAAATCACAGCTATTTTTGGCTTTGCACACCTGTGCTCTTTCCAAAACTTGCACCATAACACCCTCAAGAATTTCAAACCCCACTTCTCTGATTTCTCTATTGATGTTCTTCAGTTGCACTAGGGTCTCCGGTTTGTTGATGTAAACCCTCTCTTTCAGGTATGCCCACAAGAAAATATCAAGGCTAGTCAAGTCTGAAGAAATGAAGGCCATTCAAAGTAGATCTCACACATGGTTCCAGCAAGATGGGACAACTGCTCATATCGCAAGAGAAACAATGCAGTTGCTACAGCAGTGCTTTGGAGAGAGAATAATCTTCTGCTATGGCTATGTCAATTGACCTTCATGTTACCCAGATTTGACTAACCAGAATTTTTTCTTGTGGGGATACCTGAAAGAGAGGATTTAAGTCAACAAACTGGAGACCCTGATGCAACTGAAGAACATCAATAGAGAAATCAGAGAAGTGGGCTCTGAAACTCTTGAGGGTGTTATGATGCAAGTTTTGGAAAGAGCATAGGCATGCGAAGCTGAAAATGGCTACCATTTAAGTGATGTCATTTTTCATATGTGATGTAGTGGTGTTGCAAAATTTGACTTGTGCATATTAACTTCTTTTATGTCCTTTATATTGTATCAAAATTCCATGCATTTATTTGTAAAGTTAAGGAAGTTATTAAAAATTGAAACCCCTCAGTGACTTTTGGGACACCTGTATCTGAACAGTATACAGTGAAAAGATTCAAGATATATCAGTTGCTGCTAGTTTCACCTACTCAGTTACATTTTAATTGGTAATACAATTTTTCCAATCAAACCCATAACTAACTTTATAGATCTGGCAATAACTGATACTTA
>NC_068983.1:90620672-90622283 GCF_001194135.2 Octopus bimaculoides
ATATATATCTTTATCTTTAATTTTATCCTTTCCTTTTGCCAAACCTCACTTCCTTCCATGTTCTCATGGAAAACTGAGAACAAGGCACATCACTTGTCTGACAGTGGCGTTCATTTCCATCTAACATGATGTCAAAATGTGGTGACATAAGTATACAGACACACACACACACACATTCCAGGGAATGATATCTTCTAACCATCTTCATCTCCACGACGGTCAATTCTGTTGTCTTTTCAATCCAGTAATGTTATGCATAAAACTTACAAGTCTCTTACACTTTATATTGTAATTCAGTATATGGGGATTGGACAATAAACATAAGCCAGTGTCAACGGTGGTTCCAGAAATTTGCATTTGTACCTAATAATCAGCTTATGTTAAGGATGCATACATGAGACAATGTAACTAACTATCTTATAAATAATCTCTCATGTTTTATTTCATTTTCTACATATACTCTGTATAATATTCAAACCTGGATTTCATAAGTAGGAATACTATTGCAATACTTAAATAGAAATACACATGGAGTTCTAAATACTAGTTATTTGTCACACAACCAAAGGTTTAAATTGCATTGGAGGAATATATATATATATATATATATATATATATATATATACAGGGTGTTTCAAAAACTTTGATATCATTTGAGATGTAAATATCACAGAAACTACATAGTCAAAGCAAATGGAACTAAACAGGCTTAAGGTTGAGCAACATAACATTTATTCCTCCAAATTTGAATGAGAAATTCAAAGGTATGTGGATTCCATGAACAAAAAGAAAAATGGCCCATGAAGATGTTTCTTGGAGATGGTGCAGAACACATTTACTTTTGGTGAGTCCTCATGCTCAACTGTGGCATGGGGATTTTCTTTGCCTCAAATGTGAACATTATGCTTATTGACTTTGCCATTCATATGAAATGTGGCCTCATCACTGAAAACAAGACGTTCTTTGAACTTGGCTTCTTCAAGTTTCTCTTGTGTATCAACACAGAACTGTTTGTGCTTTTGCTTGTCATTGGCTGTTATGGCGTGAATGAGCTTCAGCTTGTGGGGTTTCATTAGCAAGCATTTCCTCAGGACACACCAGACTGTCGTTGGAGGAATTTAGGTTTCCAGACTTGTTCTTCTTATGGATTTCTTAGGGCTTCGCAAAAGTTTTTGGTGAACCAGCTCGACCATCTCTTCCGATGTTAGCGGTTGTCCAGATCCTTTTGCCCTGCACATACAGCCTTCCTCTTTGAATTTTTTGTGCCATGTCCAAATCTGCATTGCCATTGGTGACTTTTTAGAGAACTCTCACAAATGCATGCTGCACAGTCTTGTTCGACTGTGTTCGAACATACTGTGTTTGAGCATACTCCAACACACAAAACACCTTTTTTCTTCCTGTCAATGCCATTTCTATACCTGAAAAGATACACATATCAAAAATTAAACATAAAATTTTAACCTGTTTGAAGTCATTTGAACAAGAACTAGCAAAGTTATTAGATTGTGAAATTATATCAAATGTTTTGAAACACCCTGTATATATATTTATAGGAGTGGCTGTGTGGTAAGAAGCTTGCTTACTAACCACATGGTTTTGGGTTCAGTC
>NC_068983.1:90622738-90624036 GCF_001194135.2 Octopus bimaculoides
ATATATATATATATATATATATATATAGATGTATGTATTTGTGTGTCTGTGTTTGTCCCTCCACAATCACTTGACAAATGATGTTGGTGTGTTTATGTCCCCGTAATTTAGCAGTTGAGCAAAAGAGACTGATAGAATAAGTACTAGGCTTACAAAGACTAAGTCCTGGGGTCGATTTGATTGACTAAAGGTGGTGCTTCAGCATGGCCGCAATTAAATGACTGAAACAAGTAAAAGAGTATATATATATAAATATATATCAGGTTGAGTAAAAAGTAAGCAATGTTTAGAACCATGAAGAATGTGTACCAGATTTTTGCAGAGTTTTGAATTTTAAAAAAATATTTTTTTGAAATTGTCTGATAATACAAACAAAGGCTTGCCAAAATGGCATGAATAAATTAACATTGATATTTTTTCACTGTTGTTACAATCATCTGAAATGGAATTGTCAAATTTGAGCAATTTTGCTATTCAACTTCAAAAAAGGACATAAAGCATCTGAAACTGCTTGCAATATCAATGAAACATTTGGTGAGGAAATGACCAGTGATTGGTCAGCTTGAAATGGTTTAAATGATTTTGCAGTGGAGACCTGAGCCTTGAAGATCTTGAGCATAGTGGATGCCCATCTGTCATCCATGACGGTCAATTAAAGACTGTCATTGAGAAAGATCCACATAAAACCACTCGAAAACTGGCAAAAGAACTTCAAGTTAGCCAGAAAACTACCTTCAACCACTTGCTGGCAATTGGAAAATCAAAATAGCTCAACAAATGGGTACTACACAATTTGACTGCAAATCAGAAAATGTGCAGATATGAAATTTGCTTGTCACTTCTCCATAACCTGACCGATCCATTTATTCATCTTGTGATGAAAAGTGGATTCTGTACAATAACAAAAAACATTCTTCACAGTTGTTGGACCAAAATGAAGTACTGAAAACCTTCCCTAAACCTGAACTCTTCAAAAAGAAGGCTATGGTGACTGTTTGGTGGTGTACTGCTGGACTCATCTACTATAACTTCTTAAAACCTAGAAAAAACATTACTGCAGAAACATTTTGCCATGAAATTTGCCAAAATGAATGAAAAACTGCTACTCTTCCGTCCCAGAGGGCCAATCAATCTTCATGACAATTCTTGACCACACATTTTACTAGTGACGCTCCAAAAGTGAGGGAACTTGGCTACGAAGTTCTCCCACCCCCCAGCTTATTCCCCAAACCTTTCTCCTACAGACTACCACTTTTTCAAGTACCTTGATGGTTTCCTGCAAGAGGAGTTAAAAAATC
>NC_068983.1:90624193-90631693 GCF_001194135.2 Octopus bimaculoides
ATATATATATATATATATATATATATATATATATATATATATATATATACACACATGAGTGAGTAGATAAACGAAAGGAAAAGGCACTCAACACATTTAGTAGGGGGTTACATGGTATCATTATTTAAAACAGTTTGATTTGGTTTCATGCAACTTAAAGTTTTATAGGCTTCTAACAGAAACCTATCTCATTCAGGCCCAGATTACTGAATGGAGGAATACAGGAAATCCAAGATGGTTACTGGAAATTGGGCTAATTTCTTGAACCATGTGACTTGACAGCAAGCTGGTGGTGTCTAGGTGTCTGGCAGGCCTTTGAAGGGACTTGGAAACTTACAGAAGCAAGGCTGGTGAGTGTATGTGTGTGTGTGTGTGTGTGTGTGTACGCATGTGTGTGTGTGAGTGTGTATGTGTGTGTGCATATTTGTGTATGTATGTGTGTAGACCAGATGTGACTCTATACTAGGCATATGAGTGCATGAATGTGGATGTGTTATTGGCTGTATTAATGTATGTGCATGTGTATGAATATGTGTGAGTTAGTCCTACTGTATATGCTTGCATATGCAAGCATGTTTAGGATGCATCTATGAGTGTTTGTACATTCTGGTAATTGTGTATAAATGTATAAGTGTGTGTGTTTGTCTAGAAGAACATATGTGTGCATATGATTTTGTCTGGTGTGTGCATGTGTATGTACATATATGTGCATGCTTTTGGTATGTATGTGTGCAGGTGTGACAGATGTATGTTAGTGTAGTGCAATAGTACTGCTGGGGTGAGGGTGGGGGAATTAGGCATTGGACTGAAGTTTGGTGGAATGAGGGGTAAAGAGAGGACAGGTGAAGTATATGTATATAGATGTGTGTGTGTGTGTGTGTGCATGTGTGTGTGTGTGATTGTATATGTATGTGATTATACATAGATGTGTATATGTGTGTGTTTGCATGCATACCCCATGTTTATGGGGGTGAATGTAGGAGGTTATAGGGGTGCATAAGGTTGTGAGGTTGGCCTGTGATCTGTGTAAGTATTGGTGGTTAGGAACTCTGTTCTTGGTTGTTGGCCAGCCAATACTAAGATGGTATATCTGAGTTACCAGCAGCCAGTGCATTGAAGTACACCTTGAGGTCATACCTCTGATGGCAGTGGCAGCAATAACATAGTTCATATTTCCTGTTGATAGATACTACAGGTTGGTGGAGAATGTGCAATCTTTTGCAGAGACAGAGCTGGCAATTGAGAGTGCTAGAGTGGGGCCTTGTTGATGATAGTCCATTCACTGTTGGAGGTTTTATTCCAGAGATTACAAATGTTTATGCAGACCGCAGGTTGACCTCACAACCTTATACATTCCCTATAACCCCCATACATTCACTGCTATAAATTGGTGTGCGCACACAAACACATACATGCACACACATATGTGCACACATGCATGTGCGCGCACGCACACACGCACATACACACACATATCTATGTATATATACTTCTCTTCCCTCTTCTCCCCTATACCACCAAACCTCAGCCCAATACCTATTCCCCACCCCTCAGCAACACTGTTGCCACTACACTAGCATATATCTGTCATGCCTGTACACATAAATACCAAAATCACGAATATATATGTACACACACATGCACATACCAGATAAAAACAAGCATATATGTTCTTCCAGACAAGCACACGTATGTTTATGTACCAATACAAGAATGTACACATGTACACACATCCATACATGCATCCTAAACATGCTTGTGTGCATCTGTGTACAGTAGGCACTAATGTATGTGTTCATACTGATACATGCACACACACACACACACACATATACAAACACACTTGTACAATTACATATGCACATCCACTTATACATCTGGCATACGCACATACATACACACACACATACTCTTGCTGGCCTTGGTTCTGATGACTTTTATGTTCCTTCAGAGGCCTGTCAGACACCTAAATACCAACTTCCTGTGCAACCAAAGAGTCTGAGAAATTCTCTTTTCTCAAGCATCTAGTATTGCTGGAATGCTGATCTCACTTCTAACAATATCATGTGACCTGCCTTTACTAATAGTAGTTCATTTTCCAGTAGCCATCTTGGACTTTCCGTATTCCTTTCTGTTCATCTCTGATTTTTTTTATGTGGTAGGCTTAAATAATTGTTGAGCTATTCCTTAACATAAAACCAATGGTAGCTTTAAAATACAAATAAAGAATCTTTATCTACCAATGTGGTGTTGAACGCTCATTCTCATTGTTTGATATTTATTTGATATTTATGTATGTATAGATGACAGCTTTACAAATCGAGGACCCCAAGGATTACTTTAAAGGATCACAAGCCTAACTTTACCCCTAAACCCATGGTCAGGCTTATATACCTGTTCAAGTTGGAGTTAGGAAGATTAAGTAAACTGATTATTGAGAGGCACATACCCACCCTTAGGAATATGATCAAGCTAGATTCATAGTCTAATTCATTTGAGGTACTGCACTGGTTTAGAGACATTAAGGATAAAGGGAACACAAAGTTTATACAAATAGACATTTCCAGTTATTACACTTCCATAAATCCCATACTGTTAAATACTGCTAGGAAAAACACTAGGATGACAAGGGAAGAAATAAATATTATAATAGAGGCTAGAAAAATGATTATAGAATATTATGGAAAACTGTGGATGAAGAAAGACAGATCTAGTAATTTCAACATAACCATGGGTTCAAATGACTTGGTTCAAGTTACAGATCTTGTAAGCATTTACATCTTAAGTTGTATAGGGGTGGAGTTTCTGGAACTAGTGGGTGAATTATATAGGGATAACACACTCTTTACAGTACAAAATTGTAACATTTGCATATTAGAGAAGTATAGGAAGCAGCTAATAAAATTCTTTAAATAATTAGAACTTAAGATATCAATAGAAACAGAGTATAGTAAAGTTAATTTTCTTCATATCACACTCAAGTTTAGCACTGGACTACATCACCCTTTCCATAAGCAAAATGAAAATCTAAAGTATGTAAGTTGAGGATCTCATCATCTGAAAAGTAACATAAACTTTATCCCCAAAGGGGTGTTTGCTAAAATATCTAGGCTGTTGACAAATAGGAACACATTTAAAAGACATGAGGGATACTACAACATGGCATTAATAGAGACTGGTTATTGTGGAAAAATCAAATATTGGGTCAATCCATAAATAATGTGGTTTTTTTCAATTGCATGAACTAAAAGTTGGAGGGGATGGGATAAATTACCTGCATCAACTTGCTATAAAACCAGGTAGTAATTTTATCTTGTACTTATCCTTAGTGCAAGTTTTGTATAGTACTGTTCAATTTTAACAGTTTTTTTACTATAATGGAAGTGACAAAGGAGCATATTTGGCATATTTTGCTTTATGAATTCAATTAAGAGAACAACGCAATTGAAAGTGGGAGGAATAATTCAGTATATGGGGATTGGACAATAAGCATAAGCCAGTGTCAACGGTGATTCCAGAAATTCTGAGCTGGAAACTAAAGCCTAGAAGATGAACCTTGTCCTGGAAGATTTGTAGAGCTCAACGAGGACATCCTGCAAACCCTGTTGGAACAAAATCCCATCATAACTGTTGGGGAACTAGCAGAGAAGCTTGGATTTGGTCATTCAGCCATTCATCTTCTCTTGCATACCATTGGAAAAGTCAAATTGCGTGCAGAGAGTGAATGTGTGCTCTTTCTTGCTGTCACATCTCATGAATGAACCTTTTCTGGACCAAATAGTGACTGGTGATGAGAAACGAGTTCTCTATAAAAATGTCAAGTGTTGAAGAGAGTGGGTAGGGAAAGGAGAAACACCAGCACCCCAGGTTAAAGAAGGTCTTCATCCATATAAGGTGTTGTTGTCTGTTTGGTGTTATATGAAAGGTTTAGTTCACTTTGAACTTTTGAACCCAAACCAAATGATAACAAAGGAGATTTATTGAGAGTCAACGCTAGAGGAAAAATGACCATTTTAAAACACATACAGATGGATAGGCACATAGGTTATATGAACAGACAAGCACATATACACAAATGAAGACTGAAACACATGACCATTTTTACACACACTTCACTTTGCACAAGGACACATATGGAGATATACAACCATACATACAGACACAGTACATAGTCACAAAAACCCATACACACACACTCAGACATGTACACACAAGGAGACAGAGATCCACACACACACACACACACACATGCAAACACACACACAAACACACACACATTCAAGCACACACACATATAAAAACACACAGACACAAACACCCAAGCACATGAATATGCAGAATACATACATACAAACGTATGCATATACATACATATATACATATGCATGCACACACATACATACATGCATACACTTACATGCAGGCATAAACACATACATACATGTGTATGTGCACATACACTGTCCCCCACACATGTGGACAAACAAACAAAACGAATACAGCTTGAATAATGGACAGAGTCAACAACTATTGAAAAGGTTGCAAGATGCAACAAAACTTTTAGAAATATGATAAGTAAATGAGTGGAAATTTTACCAGTGTTAAATTATAGGGTACCAAAAGAGAATAACTCTCCACAGACACAACAGAATATGCTTCAACACACTAACTCACATAAAGAATCTTGCAAACCAAATCCAAAAATGAAATTTGGAGAATATCTAACCTAAAACACTGCAAATATGTTCATGTGTGTTGACCTGATTACAAACATTAATGTTTTATGACTGTCCTTTTCCCAGATTTTGGCCATCCTATCTGCTCCCCACATCTGCATCTAAGTGACCCCTTTCTCTATTCTTTCTATTCCTTCCTCTATTCTTTCTATTTCTTCCTCTATTCTTTCCTTCCTTCTCTTCACCTTATTGCAGTGTTCTGCTTTGTTATAACCAGAAATGGCTCTGATGAAAGTAGCATTAATTCTTTTAGGTGGTTCAGTTTTCTCAATTGATCAACAGACCAATTGAGTAAACCTATCAGTAATGTATCTATAATGACTACTGGAAACAGCAGTAAGCCAAATTTATTCTAATAAAGGAAAAATATGTAATGACCATTATTTACAAGCAGAGATTGCTTGGGATTAAAATGGCATAGTTTTTTATTCTTTTACTTGTTTGTCATTTGACTGTGGCCATGCTGGAGCACTGCCTTTAGTTGAACAGAAAGAAAGGAAGCAAGAGGAAGAAAGAAAGAAAAGGGATAGAAAGAAGAAAACAAAGAAAGAAAAAGGAAGAAAGAAGGAAAGAAAGAAAGAAAGAAAGGAAAGAAGGCAGGAAGGAAGGAAAGAAGACAGACTGAAAGAGAAGAACTATTACAGAGGCTAAGCAAGAAAAACAGAGAATGAGAAAAAGGAGAGAATCAGTTGAAAACTGTAGAAATGGATACATATTACACACACAGACACACATATAGACAGCCTTTGTTTTATAGATATAGATACCTTGTCCTGTGTATATATATATATATATATATATATATACACACATACCCCCTTCAGTCATGAATGACCATAGGATTACCCCTCCAAGGCACAAGTCCAGGCAAGATTGTTTATGGAAGATCAGCAGTTGCCCAAGTATACTAGTTTTCCCTCTCCATGCCACCAATGTTATCCAAAAGAAAAGCAAGTGAACTGGATAAACGTGAAATAAAGCGTCTTGCTCAAGAACACAACATACAGCCTGGTCTAGGAATTGAAGTCACTACCTCATGATTGTGAGCCTGACGTGATAACCACTGAGCCATGCACATTCGCACGCGCGCACGCACGCACGCACACACACAAACACACATGCACACACACACATACACGCGCACGCACACACACACACACACACACACACACACACACACACCATCAACAGTCCCAGCATCACTTTGAAAAGGAATTTTTAAAACAAGATTTCATGGCTGGTGTTTTATTCTACTTGTATTTACATGTAGTTGTTGGGTGTCATTGATTAATTTTTTCATGTCATCATCACTCAGTTTGAAAAGACAACATTTGATGTCCAAATTAAAGCATTATGACAGTGAAAGCAGAAGGACAAACTGGCTCATAAAGCATGCAAAAAGTGCTGTTCTCAGCAAACCATGATTAAGTATGCAGACTTTCAAGCAAACACAAATACAAAACTTTGATGTGGGGCCAACTAGATATTGTACACAAGCCACAAACCACACAGAATTAAAAGTACCGGGAAACTATTATTAAAACTCTATTGTTTGCTGTCCAACAAAACATAAACCATCAGGACATTGAGAGGACTACCATATTTGTGAAATTTGTATATCTTAGGTCAAAGGATATTCCTTGGCTAGGAGAAAAACTGAAAAGTCAGTTACAATACATATGAAGTGGACCTCACCTATTGCCCAAAATGCAATTCTTGATATAATGGCTGAAATTGTTTTAAGCACATTAGTAAATGATGTGAAAAAGTGTTCAGGATATTCTGTTATCATTGATGAAACGTCAGACATCAACAGGATTGAGCAATACCTAATATACGTCAGATTCATCCCTGAAGGAAAATTCATGAATTTTCATTGGTTTCATGTAATGCTTTCTACTGAAGGCAGTGTTTTATGAGTTGGTCAAAAATATACTTGACAAAATTGTTGGAGAATGTATTAATAGTACAATGAATATGAATGATGTTCATAGATATTGGGCAACAAAAATAAAGAAGTATTCTCTGTTTCTCATCTATGGCCATGATTACAGGTGCTTCTTAAATTTTGATAATAGATACTGAGCCACTTTGAAATACCTTAAGAACAACTAAATATATGTACAATTTTAAAGGCTAGTCCCAAATGCCATGCACCCTTATTTATCGAAGTGTAATTAGATGATATAGATATGAAGAGGTAAAAGCCATAGTAGTGATTACCTCATATATGGACAGCAGGATATTATTAATTCTTGATTTTCACTTCTTTAAATTTTCACTTCTTTAAATTGGTAATGTTGCAAACAATACAATCAAATACAAACAATCTTAGAAAATACCTCCAGGGAAATACTGTAGATGTTATAACAGCTAGAACAGCTACAGCAACCTGGAAAACTCTTGCTGATCGCAAAAATAAAGAAAGAAAAAGGGAGCAAGAGTTCTATTGAGATAAAGGGGATCTTCCAAATTATAAGTAGGGTTTGTGAAGCAGTAATGAAAGTGCCACTGGTTCAAACTGTCAAAGACTGCCATAACATATCGACCTACTATTTAAGTTTGAATAAGATTAATGTAATCTTGATTTAATGCAATCATGATTTAATGGTAGTAACCAGTTTACAACACTACCACTCACATTCTATGTTCAAAACTGGAAGGACATGAAGGAGAAATTTCAAAAGTAAATTCTTATAATTAGAATTTTTTTTTGCATAGGTTTGTCCTTGCATAACAAAAGTAAGATGTGATGTTCATGCTT
>NC_068983.1:90633357-90635647 GCF_001194135.2 Octopus bimaculoides
ACACACACACACACACACACACACACAAACACACACATATATATGCATATATGTATATAAATAATGGATGGTAAAATGCTAGTTTAAATGTGATATAGACAGTTACCAGGAGAGATCAGTATCTTAAATTTCAGCTGAAGAGAATGCAATGACTTTGCTGCACAGAGATATCAAAATCTGTACTCGTTGATATTTTGCTTTCATTTTATGTATACATGCAATATTGCTCAGTATTGCACCTGCTTTCATAATATGCATTGTTGCATCAACCATTCATTGAATCATTTGAAACAGCTGTAAAGGTAAGATTTGATTACATCATGTAAATTGTATATGCAGCATTTCATGTGTGTGTGTGTATGTATGTATATATATATATATATATATATATATATATATATATATATATATATATGTATATCATCATCACCATTTAATGTCCATTTTCCATGCTGGCACGGATTGGATGGTTTGACCATACTGGAATAGTTTGGATGGTTCAAACTAGAGAGCTGCACCGGGCTCCAGTCTGATTTGGTATGAACTCTACAGCTGGATGCCCTTCTTAATGCCAACCACTTTACAGAGTGTGCTGGGTACTTTTATGTGGCACCAGCACAGGACTTTGCAGGTCAATCCTCTTCACCAGGGGTGGGGGGACAAACCTTATCATTTCTGCTGTGGAGCACGGATCTTCTTCAGTACAGCAGAGTGCCAGGCATCTTGATCTTTGTCATTTTTCATGAAAGATTCAGCGTCTTGTGGTTGTCCTTCACTATTTCATCCCATGTCTTCCTGGGCCACCTCTACACATTCCATCTACTTTGAGAGATCGGCACTTTTTTATGAAGCTAACGGCATCCATCTTCATCACATGACCAAACCAGTACATTCTTCTCTCTTGCACACAGCATCTAATTCCTCTTATGCCTAACTTCTCTCTCAATACATTCTTCATGCCTGCTATTGTTTGTCTTTCTCTCCCCCTCTCTCTCTATATATATAGATAAAGATAGATAGATAGACAGACAGATATGTGTGTGTGTATAAATGTTCTATATTTTTCCTCTTTTTATTTTCTCCAGGAAAATGTATTGGAACGTTCCGTGGTCACAAGGACGAAGTTCTAGATGTTGGCTTTGACCTGGCTGGTCAATATTTATTGACTGCCTCTGCTGATGGCACTGCTCGTGTTTACAACACTACCACTCACATTCTATGTTCAAAACTGGAAGGACATGAAGGAGAAATTTCAAAAGTAAATTCTTATAATTAGAATTTTTTTTTGCATAGGTTTGTCCTTGCATAACAAAAGTAAGATGTGATGTTCATGCTTTTAACTAAAAGGTATTTTCAATGTAGGCAAATAAGTATTTTTCACAGTGACACATGACAAAAAAGTTATTGATTTAATAGGCCCTAATGTATTATTATAATTATTTTATTACTTTAATGATCTCAGAGAAATGGAAGACAACATTGATTCCTGTAAGATGTGAAACTAAATACTTCTGAAACAATAACAATGATAACAATTTACTCTTTGGGAGAGGCTTGATTATCTCAATGCTACATTTCCATATTTTTTGTTAAATTTGAAGCAGATAGGATGGCCATGGAAAAAGCTTTTGACAGGGTCCCCTGTTCCCTTATCTGGTGGTAAATGAGGAAACTAGGGATAGATGAATGGTTAGTGAGAGCTGTGCGTGCCATGTACAGGGACGCTGTCAGTAAGGTGAGGGTTGGCAACGAGTATAGCGAAGAATTCCGGGTAGAGGTAGGGGGTCCACCAAGGTTCAGTCCTCAGCCCCCTCCTATTTAACATAGTCCTCCAGGCAATAACAGAGGAATACAAGACAAGATGCCCCTGGGAGCTCTTCTATGCTGATGACCTTGCACTAATTGCTGAGTTACTATCAGAAATAGAGCAGTTTCAGGTGTTGAAGCAAGGACTAGAATCAAAGGGCCTTAGAATCAACCTAGCTAAAACCAAAGTCCTAATAAGTAGGAAGGTAGACAAAACACAAACCCCTACAGGTAGATGGCCCTGCTCGATATGTAGAAAAGGCATAGGTAGAAACTCTATAAGATGTACCCAGTGTAAGCTATGGACACATAAGAGGTGTAGCAATATCAAAGGAAGGCTAACTAGGAAGATAGTTTTTGTATGTGTCAGATGTTCAGGAGCAATAAACACTGAAAATGTGCAGAAAACAACTTTTGCTACATTCCAGGGAGAAAAACTAGAAGTAGTTGATAGCTTCCATTATCTAGGTGACCAAGTTAGTAG
>NC_068983.1:90635987-90638466 GCF_001194135.2 Octopus bimaculoides
ACCTAAGAAGCATCAGTTGTGGTGTGCAAGAGAGACGATTGCGCTGGTATGGTCATGTGGCGAGAATGGATGAGGATAGCTGTGTGAAAAAGTGCCACACCCTAGCAGTTGAGGGAACCTGTGGAAGAGGTAGACCCAGGAAGACCTAGGATGAGGTGATGAAGCACGACCTTTGAACATTAGGCCTCACCGAGGCAATGACTTCTGACCGAGACCTTTGGAAATATGCAGTGCGTGAGAAGACCCTGCAAGCCAAGTGAGACCACAATCCGAGGCTTCTGCCAAGAGTGTAGCCAGCCCACTTATGCATACCTTTCCTTCATTGGACACTAAACTCTGCTTGCGAAGACCTGTTGAGACAAGTGAAATCGAAATCAAGCCAAATTCGACGACTAGCACCCATGCCAACCTCTCTTTCATTGGACACTAAACTCGACTTGCGAAGACCTGTTGGGTCAAGTGAAATCAAAATCATAATTGAACCAATTTCAATGACTGGCACCTGTGCCAGTGGAGCACCATCCAAGCATGATCATTGCCAGAGCAGCTGTCTGGCTTCTATGCTGGTGGCACATAAATAGCACCATTTGAGTGTGATCATTACCAGCGTCACCTTACTGGCACTTAGGCCAGTGGCACCTGAAAAAACATTTGAGCGAGGTTGTTGCCAGTGCCGCTGGACTGGCTGCTGTGCAGGTGGCACGTAAAAAATACCTTTTGGGGTGTAGCTGTTTCCAGTACCGCCTGACTAGCCCTTATGCCGGTGGCATGTAAAAGTACCCACTACACTCAGAGTGGTTGGCATTAGGGAGGGCATCCAGCTGTAGAAACTCTGCCAGATCAGATTGGAGCTTGGTGCAGCCATCTGATTCACCAGTCCTCAGTCAAATCATCCAACCCATGCTAGCACGGAAGGTGGACGTTAAACGATGATGGTGATGATGATGATGATGATGATGATGATGATGATGATGATGATGATGATGATGATGATTAAAATACATTTAGCTTAAATATAAAGAGATTTGGGGTTAAAAGAACGCAGACACACTTGTTCCACTACTGCTAAAACTTTTCTGTTGCCAGTTTTTAACAACTTCTATTAATTTGTAATAAACTCTATATGTAGGTATAGATTCAACTAAATGCTGGAAAGACAATTCAGATTTATCCTTAGAAGCTTAACAAATAAATTATATTACTTATATTTGATTTCATTTAACCTTGCTATATAGGAATTTTTTTTAAGTGAAACTCAAATTTGTTACAAGATGATATCTTATATCTTCAAACTGTGGCATTAAGTCCAGTTGTTTTCTGACCATTTCTAGTGCCGCTAAAATGTGATCTTTAATTAGTTTTGAATGTACATTTATATTGCCAAACTCTTATTCAACAAGATTAAATATATATTAATATATGTGTGGTTGGTTTACCATTTTGAGTTATTTTACGCTGATTTTATTGTTTCTAGTTAAATGTAGATATTTCATAGCTTGTGTCTTAAGGTGTTTCCATTTTAGATCAAGAACATACTGTCTTTACTTATCAATGTAACAAAGAACAATTGAATGAACTGTATGATAGATAAAAAAAATTCAAGACTTTACGTACTACACCTGGAAATAGTCAGCTTATCAAACTCCATCCCAAAAGTGGTTAAACTCAGCATTTTTTTTAATGCATTAGTCAAAGGAGGGGTAGCATGTTCACAGTGATGAAATTAAAGCAGTTAATGTTTACTATGGGCTTCTGTAGATTGACAGCCATAGGGAAAACAGAATGGAATTTTTGTGCAATCTCTGAAAATGTCAGAAATACCAACAAAATCTCCCTCATATCATATTCTAGCACTTTAATGAAGAATGGGCACATCTATAATAATAAATGCAAAATTCTGTCTGTCTGTCCGGGGCCCCTGTATCTCAGTCTACATTTGCTCTACATAGACATATTATACCTTTTTGGAATCAAGATGATTCTGGGATTGAAAATTTTCCCTTCATTTGGTTCTTGAACCTCCAAATTGGGATCAAGTCTGGATGAGGATTTGATATATGCTAACAATTGAAAATTCAAATTTTAAAAGAACTCCAAAAATTTGTGAACTTACACATTTTCATTTATACTGAATTTAAAGAAATGCCATATTCGTAGGGTAATACCATATCTGTAGGATACCAATATATGCTTTCGGCTGCAGGTCCAATTAGCCCTCCGTAGGTGCTAGCTTAAAATCTTTATGGAGTGTGGCTTTTAAGCTGGTAAGATTGAGAAAAGAACCTTTTTAGAAAGTCAAAAGACATTAACCATTGAGAAGAGATTTTACAAAATGTGTGTAGGCTTTGCTTCTATAAATATGCAAGCGCTTTCAGTTCTTAACATTTTCAAGTACATATTATTATATACTAGCAGAGATACCCGGCGTTGCCCGTGTTACATGCAATTGAAGGATGAGACACATATATACATGCATACA
>NC_068983.1:90638476-90639389 GCF_001194135.2 Octopus bimaculoides
CATGTGTTAATTTCAAATGAAATTGGTTGTGTAGTTCTCGAGTTTTATGGATTCACACAGACACATATTCTCATCTTTATGTATCTGATATTTATGTGCATATTTGAAAATTCTAGTGTTATGGACCCTGTAAAAAGGATTTTGCTCATGAAGAATGGAGCTCTTGGAGCTGAAAAATGTAGGAGTTAAGGCCCCTATTGGGGGTGGGTGTGTTAATGTCAACCAGAGAAGTTGAATTGTTGGGAATGTTTTTAACTTGGGTGTAATATGTATTGTTTGAATTTCTTTGAAATAGGAAATATATGTATGTTCACCGGGTTTGTAAAAGAGAGTAAAGCTACAGGAAACCAAAAGATGAATGATCACGATAATCAGTTGGCTACCCGAGCATAGTCGTTATTACTCCCCAATGTAGGATTCTTCACCATACAGGTGACAGGCACAGCTGTAAGATGCATTACGGATCTATAGCAACTGGAAGGGCATGACCCAATTCAAATAAGAACGTGTGACGTGTGGAGTAAAGGGAAAGGAAAGTGTCGCCTCTGGAGTTTGCAAATGACCAGTATACCAATAGGTAACTGTAGAAAAAATTTACAATCAATAAATGTCTTAGAACAACCAGTCACTCATCTGTGAAGGCCTTGAAATCAATGTTACCAACTGGGGACTATGTGTGACTCAGTGATAATAAAAAGACTCAAAGGAGGTCTGCAGCGAAATAATTTTACTCAACACTTTGCAAGTGAATCAGTGGAGGCAAAGATGCGTCTCATTTACTTGACAATCTATGCATCACATTGCAGAAATCACAATGTAAGTATATCTGAAAGGATACTCTTACACTGTTGTACCGTTGAATTACAAATAATGCTCATCTGTTATGTTCGGGTGACCCTATAGGTTCCAATAG
>NC_068983.1:90640697-90644563 GCF_001194135.2 Octopus bimaculoides
ACACACACACACACACACACACACACATTCTCATTTTTATATATATAGATAGTAAAAATTATTCTCAGTAAAATTGTTTTTGACTATTTCTGGTTTAGTTTTGGACTTAGAAATCTTATGAAATATTTTTCTTTTGCCTTCCGGAGAAGGTTGTTCTCTTCATTTATTTTATGAAGAGGGAAAATTGTAAATTTTCCTTGTGCATAGGTGTCCAAATGATCACTACATGGTATGCATCTAAGTGCGGGATGTTTTATTTGATGTCTATGCACATTTACACAGTTGGTTAATTTCGTTTTCAAGAAGTGGGTGGAGGTGCTTATGTCTCTTGTTTGAAAACATAAAGATAGAACGCTTGTGTCACATAGCCAACTGGAAATAGTATTTCCTGGGGCTAAATAGTAATAGCATTCTTCCCTTTCTTGGGACTGCTACATAAAGTTGGCAACAAACCATCACTTTATCATGCTGCTATTGTATAAGTCTCTCTGAGAGATTTAGAAATGCAATATTTCTAATTTTGTAGATCAGTGAATTTATTTCACTTGAAATTCTATATGTTTTCAAAAGTGAATAAGCATCGACACCTAGCAAAGCCACTATTTTTGCCTCTTGTGGATACCCTCTTTGATTTTTGTTTTGACGTTTTTTGTTGCTGCCGGAGTGAGTTCATTTTCGCCCTTCAGGGCGGAAAATTTCTGTATAACAGAAAATTGTTTTCTTGTCTGACGACAAGTATGGAGCTAAATTTAGCGTCGGAGGAGGAATTCCCCAGAGCGGGAGAGGTCAACCCAGTTGAAAATGAAAAAAGGAAACCAAGTTTCTCCAAGGCAGTGAGCGGAAGCTCAACAGAATTAGAAGTAACAATGGACAAGCTGTTTCAGTATAGAAAACTGATACAGAAAGTGGGCGAAGAAACAAAATTAATACTGCCCCCAGAAATGCTAAACGCAATTAAAGAAAAAATAGTTGTATATAAAGTATACAACATAAAGGAAAAAAGGATAGCAGAAGTAAAAACGGATATTGTGGAGAGATGTTAGTTTCCGATTTGGCAGAAAGTTCACTACGTTAGTTGAGGCACAAGAAGTGCAACTGTTGAAGTACATTTCGACTCAGCTAACGTAGCAAAGGAGGTTTCAACTCAAACCTTAAAAAATGAAAGTATTATGCTGCTGCCCACTTACATGGGATGCAGAACGGCTCGAATCACAGTGGAATCACAGTGGAAGACATACCGGCCAGATATGATGTAATGTGGGTGGCAGCAGCGGTATTTTTTGATGCCGAACAAAAATTAAATATACTGAGTATGAGGAAGAAGGAGGCGATCAACTGGAGAGGGCAGATGTTAGAAATAGTTGTGCAAGGAGAAAATAGTGTTCTCGAAAGTTTGCCTGACAGAGTGTTTGTGGGGGAGGGGCACTCCATTCGCATGTCGGTGGAAAAACATCAACCCAGATGTTTTAAATGTGGACAAAAGGGTCACGTCCATTCCGACTGTTCAAAAAAGAAGTTAAACAACAACACGAGTGATGCCCCTCCTTTGAAAGCAAATGAAGAAACGAAAAGGGCAAATGCAGAGAAGGAAAAAAAATGAACAGGAAAAAAAAACAACCAGAAACAGCAAGAAGAGGTACAAATGGAATAACAGAAGAAAAAATAAACCAAGAGACAAAGTACAACAGAGAAAAGCAAACCTTCAGAAATGGAGTATATAACAGTTTCACATAAGCGGAAAAAACAAAATACACCTGATTCCCCTCCCCAAACAAAAAAGAAGACACAAGAACAAAAAATCTCCCAATCCCACTCTCCCCATACAACGTTTATTGGAAAGGATTGTATCAAACTAATAAACCCACCTCAAAGGAAAGCTGTCAACTCTAATAATGAGAAGATAGTGACATTGTTCCAAAAAAATGAAAACATAAAAACGTTCAAGTGCGACAAAGACCAGTGCCGCTACACGAAAATAGGCAAAGAGCACTGGGATAATAAACTGGTGCAAGAGAACATTAGAAACAATGTAATAACAGATGTGACAATAAACTATTGGACAAACAAATTGCCAATCAGCCCAGCAGCCATCCCAGCCCAGAGCCCGATGACAACTCCCAGAAAGAGCCCAGCAGAAACGGAAAGCACGAGGGAAGCAGGCAAACATAAACCGCCAAGCTCCCTCTCGCAACCATAAGTAAACTTAATTTATTTCTCCGATGATTAAGTTAGGGTGCTTGAATGTGCGTGGAATGGGGTTGAAATGGAAAGTCTTGTTTTCTGGATGACCTCATTTCACAAAGAACAGATGTGGCTGTTGTGACCGAGTCCAAGATGAAGGGACCTGAAGCGTTCTTGCCCCTCCTCAATGATTACAAGAAATTCATTTCTCCGAGCCGAAGAGGAGGTGCAGGCATGGCAGTTCTGATCAGGAAGAGCTTAGACTTACAGATAAGTACTGTCTCTTTGGACCCAGAAGGTAGGCTGGTCGTCCTCGATGTAACACACGAGAGTAAGCAGTCCTTCAGGTTGGTAGCTATCTATGCTCCTAATGAGCATGGGCAGTCTATTTTCTTCCAGAACCTGGAGTACTTTCTACTGACGTCTAAAATGGTAGTTTTGTTAGGGGACTTCAACACTATCTGTGATGCGTGCATCGATAGTGTGAGCTCCACCAATAGAAAAGGGAATCCATGCCTCAAGGGTCTACTAGACAGCTTTAATCTAGTAGACCATTATCGACTGGATGAGCCGAACGTTCCACAGTGGACGTGGAGTAACAACAACGGCTCACGCAGATCGTATATAGACAGAATATTCGTTAAGGAAAGAGACAAGCATAGTCTTAGTTGTCCACAATTTTGTATTGTGACATGTGAGGTACAGGTAGATAAGTGTCATAGACAGGGACCCGGGTATTGGAAAATGAACAAGTCTATTTTGGCTTGTGAAGCTATCCGTACCCGGATTACGGAGTTAGTTCAGAGGGTGTTATGTGACACCATCATTAATAATAGATGGTGGCTAGCCCTCAAGAGAGCCATCTGTCTTGAGTCCATTAGATTTAGCAAGCAGCTAAGTTTAGATAGGACTAAAATAGAGGGTGACTTAGTTAAGAGCCTAGATGAGGCAATGGAATCTGGCTCCGCACCTGGAGTGTTGGTGATGAGAACGGTCTTGTACTGTCACCTCAATGCCAAACATTAAGGGTGCCGAGTTAGAGCTAAGGTACGCGCCGGGAAATGAGAAGGCATTAACGTAGCCAGATGGGCTCATCATGTGGAGAGTCAGAAGGGCAAAAAGTCCTATATTAAGTCTTTAGCTGATGGGCAAGGTTGCCATGCCACTACAGAAGGGATTAATCATATCAAAGGCTTGGCATGAAGTACAGATAAGTTTATGACATCCCACTTTGAAGGCTACCACTATGTAATTCAAGAACAAGAGGCAGAAAATGTTGATAGACAACAAATGTAAGCTGGGTAAGACCAAGACTGAAGACAACCATATTATTGACAACTGTGAGAGAATGTCTTCCACATATCTTTCCATGAGGTATGACGCAATGGTCAGAACAGTCTGGAACAGAATAACAAAAAATGAAAACACCTACAGACTGAGTTGACTATATTGAGACTGCTGGGTCAAGAAACTGTTCTCATCAACTGACCAAGATTCCTAACATTTGCAAAACAAAATTAGACAATACAACGCTGTACTACAGATGACATCATTTGGAACCACAAGAGATTTAACTGAGGCAGCATTCATCCAAACTTTCAAGATCCAACCTCAGATTTATCATCGCATTGTCTCTCTACTACCTCTGTCAAATGAATCACCAAAATTGGCCTTTCATTATTTAT
>NC_068983.1:90644612-90651102 GCF_001194135.2 Octopus bimaculoides
TAATCTGTACCTGTTTGTTTGGTTATGAAATAAAATACACAAAACGTGTTTCTGAATTACGTGTATTTACTTTATATACATATGAGTTGAAAACTTTCTTCTAGCATTCCACTTAATATCTATGTTCCATGCTGGCATGGATTGGAGAGTTATTAATGTAGAAATATGGTATCGTAGCTACTAACAGTTGAGGGTTGCGTAGTCTAGACGGCGTTTTTAGATTTCATTATTCTCTTTAACCCGGGCAACGCCGGGTATTTCTGCTAGTAGTATATAAAACATGCAAGGTTAAGGATTTAGGCCTGTATCTGTATGTACCTTTTCTTTAGTAGTAATTGTATAGAGAGAGAGACGGTAGGGTTATAGAGAAAAGGAATTGCTAGCTCGTATGCCTGCTTGTGTCCATGGCTTCAGATGTCCAGTTGCCACCGACCAGCGACCAGGCTGTCGAGGCGTCACTGCTGGTGACTAAAGAGAGAAAGAGAGAAAGTTTTCTTGGAGGTCTCCTGTTTTTATAGCCATGAAGCCGGGCAGTGAGTGCAAAGGATTTAGCTTGTTTATCTCTATTCTAGATGGATTAGAAGAGGTCAGCAAAGGGTCAAGTGGTGGAGACACCGATTCGAAAACCGTTGTTCCACCGCGGGAAAAGTTCTGACGCAGTGTTGATTCAAACCTGTATATAGTGGATCAAATCCACTTCACGCCTGCCAGACTCTTACATATTGATACATTAAATGTAAGAATATGGTACCAAAAGATTGCAAAATGTACCAATGAAAAATATTCTGTAGATAACAGCTCCAACTATGAGCTTATTGGATCAACTATTCCATACACATTCCTGCAAAGTACAACTACATTGATGTTTATAATTTTGTTGGTTTGCTTTATCATTTCCAGATAACATTCAACCCTCAGGGCACAGCCATTTTGACAGCATCTTCAGACAAGACTGCACGAATATGGGACCCTGAAACAGGGGCATGCAAGCAAGTTCTTGAAGGACACACAGATGAAATTTTCAGCTGTGCTTTCAATTATGAAGGCAACACCATTATAACAGGTAACTCATGGTTTTTATATTTTCATTAAATTTAGATTTTAGTTTTACTCTCCCCTATCTCTCTCTTTGTTCATCACTCTGTGCCTCATTCTAACCATCTCTCCTTCCCTATCTTTTATTTTCTTTCTCTTTTTATCTTTTGCACAATCTCTTTCTCTTTCACTCTCTTTTCCCATTCTCTTATAAAGAACTAGCAGAGGCATCCGGCATTGCCCGGGAATGAAATTGTTCCTTATATATTGGAAGAAAAAAGCAAAATATGTTGTATAGAAATTTGTTATTCTAAATTCAATTTATTCTTCAATTGGGAAATCAATTCTGAATTCATAATATGAAAAGAAAAAAAAAATAATAAAAAACGAAAATACAAAATTTAACCACTTTTATGACAGGAAATAAATTCTATCACATGTTGAAAGAAATTACGTAAGAGCTTCTGGGTAAACAACATTCTTTGTTTTCTGGTTTGGAGCAAAGACAAATAAATCTTGCAAAACTACCAATCCTGGAGCAAATAACATAAAGTTGATCATGAGAAAAGCAAGGCTCAATTAAGTGCAAGCCAGTAGATTGTGAAGCAAAGTCACACTGGGAATTGTGTTCATTTGAACTCAAATGGCATGTCTGTTGGTTTGATTGGAATTCTTGGAATGAAAACCTCTTCCCCAAAGGCACATCCAGTGATGATGGTAGCTTGTATCACATCAACCTTGTCCCATTGCATAATTTAGGAGGATCTAAATTTCTTAGAAGCATTATTGGGACTCCTACCTTCAGAAAAAGTTTATGTGGAGGAGTTCCAGGTGGCTCAAGAGAATTAAGAAATTCTGTTGTGTAATGGACAGCTTGATTTTTGTCAATTACTGAATCAATTGATTTGTACTCTTTAATGACTGTTGGAATCTTATTCATTAATCCATGGTTAATCCTTGCTGTTGTCACATTTTTTGGAGCAAGAATTGCCTTTTCACACAACTATTTATGTGAATTATAATTATTATTTAAGTCTAGAAACACCCTGTTCTTCAATTCAGCTGATGAATTTACCATAATAGTAATATGAGCCAAATTGATATCACTGTTCCTATCAAATGGTACTTTTCCATTTTTTAATTGGAGGAGCCAGTTGAAAACTGTTCTGCACATTAGTCCCCATGTAATAAAGCTCACATAGGTATTGAAGAATTTCTGTACTTTATTTGCATATGTGTGAAGACTTAATGCATGCTTTTATATAATCAGATCTTGTTCATCTTGCAATGACTGGTAATGTCTGTCTGAAGTCTTATGGTAAAACTAATGTAGCTCCTCCATAGATTTATTGTTGCCTCTTATGTCTTGTAAGGTCTTATCAAAAGCATCTGATACTGATGCTTCAGTCAATGCAAGGTCCCAATGCTCATCATTTTTTTAAAACCTTGAAATGGAGATTAAATGAAAAAATGCATAGGCTACATGTTGCCTACAATGCCACAAAAATAACTGTTCCTACGTAAATGATAGAAAGGGTCTTACCTCTAGCTCTGAAATTCACTTTCTCTTCCTTCACCTCATTACCATAGAGCTGTTATTTGCTTTAACTGAAAAGAAAGATATGTGACACTCTACCAACAGAGGATGTTTGAACTTTCTTTCTGGAATGCAAGTAGTAGTTTTAGGGGGTGGATCAACTCTCCTTGTGGCTCAACTCACCTGGATCTCCCCTAAAATGTTAGAGAAAGAAACTTAGCTGTTTCTTGCAATACATACCAATACATACCAATACATACATCTAAAGTAAAAAATTTTCAGGGGCCTTTAAAATACTACTATGGATCTCCAGTTTACTATTTTGTTACATGGACCCCAAAAAGTTTTATATAGACTCCAGTTGAGAACCACTGCTCTAAGTGATTGCATGACTTGCTAAAAAAAATATCCAAATATCTCTCAAATCGTACCCTACAGTTTTAGTCCTAAAAAAAGATAGGATGGTCACAGATGGAGTAAATGTAATTATAGAACTGCACAATCAGAATTGATCTAGGGTTAAATAATGAGTAGGTGGCCCAATACTTATATTCTTCAAGTTTCTCAACTCTATAACCAGATCATAGACATATAATGAAATAATTTGCTACTTTCATCATCATCATCATCATCGTTTAACGTCTGCCTTCCATGCTAGCATGGGTTGGACGATTTGACTGAAGACTGGTGAACCAGATGGCTACACCAGGCTCCAATTTGATTTGGCAGAGTTTCTACAACTGAATGCCCTTCCTAACGCCAACCACTCCGAGAGTGTAGTGGGTGCTTTTATGTGCCACCAGCATGAATGCCAGTCAGGCTGTACTAGCAACGGCCACGCTCAAAATGGTGTATTTTACGTTCCACCTGCACAGGAGCCAGTCCAGCGGCACTGGCAATGATCTCGCTTGAATGTTATTTCACGTGCTACTGGCACAAGTGCCAGTAAGGCGACGCTGGTAACGATCACACTCAAATGGTGCTATTTACGTGCCACTGGCACAGAAGCCAGACAGCTGCTCTGGCAATGATCACACTCAGACGGTGCTCTTAGCACTTCACTAGTACAGGTGCCAACACGATTTCAAATTCACTTGCCCCAACAGGTTTTTGCAAGCTGAGTTTAGTGTTCAACGAAGGAGAGGTTGGCCTGGGTACCAGTCGTCGAATTTGGTTCGATTTCGATTTCACTTGCCTCAACAGGTCTTCGCGAGCAGAGTTTAGTGTCCAATGAAGGAAAAGTATGCATAAGTGGGCTGGCTACACCCTTGGCAGAGGCCTTGGATTATTGTCTCACTTGTCTTACCGGGTCTTTTCACACACAGCATATTTCCAAAGGTCTTGGTCACAAGTCATTGCCTAATGTTTGAAGGTCGTGCTTCACCACCTCATCCCAGGTCTTCCTGGGTCTACCTCTTCCACAGGTTCCCTCAACTGCTAGGGTGTGGCACTTTTTCACACAGCTATCCTCATCCATTCTCGCCACATGACCATACCAGTGCAATCGTTTCTCTTGCACACCACAACTGATGCTTCTTAAGTTCAACTTTTCATGCACTTAATCGAGTATGCACACTGACATTACACAACCATCGGAGCATACTGGCTTCATTCCTTGCAAGCTTACGCATGTCTTCAGCAGTCAAGGTCAATGTTTCACTGTCATGTAGCATGGCTGTTCATACACATACATCATACAGTCTGCCTTTTAATCTGAGTGAGAGGCCCCTTGTCACCAGCAGAGGTAAGAGCTCTCTGAACTTTGTCCAGGCTATTCTTATTCTAGCAGCTACACTTTCAGCGCACCCTCCCCCACTACTAACTTGGTCCCCTAGATAGTGGAAGCTATCAACTACATCTAGTTTTTCTCCCTGTTTATTGCTCCTGAAAATCTGCCACATACAAAAACTAACTTCCTAGTTAGCCTTCATTTGATATTGCTACACCTCTTATGTGTCCATAGCTTACACTGGATACTTCTTATAGAGTTTCTACCTACACCTTTTCTACATATCGAGCAGGGCCATCTACCTGAAGGGGTTTGTGTTTTGTCTACCTTCCTACTTATTAAGACTTTGGTATTAGCTAGGTTGACCCTAAGGCCCTTCGATTCTAGTCCTTGCTTCTACACCTGAAACGTCTCCTCTAGTTCTGATAGTGACTCAGCAATTAGCACAAGGTCATCAGCATAGAGGAGCTCCCAGGGGCATCCTGTCTTGAATTCCTCTGTTATTGCCTGGAGGACTATGTTAAATAGGAGGGGGCTGAGGAATGAACTTTGGTGGACCCCTACCTCTACCCGGAATTCTTCACTGTACTTGTTGTCAACCCTCACCTTAGCTCTCACTAACCATTCTTCTATCCCTAGTTTTCTCATTCACCACCAGATAAGGGATGGAGGGACCCTGTCAAAGGCTTTCTCCATGTCAACGAAAGCCAGGTACAGAGGTTTATCTTTGGCTAGGTATTTCTCCTGCAGCTGTTTTACCAGAAATATAGCATCAGTGGTGCTTTTCCCTGGCACGAACCCAAACTGCATCTCATCTAAACTGGTACAAACCGACAGCCATTAAAATTGTGGAGAAACACAGTTGATTAAATCAAACCTAGTACAAGACTGGTACTTATTTACTCTGAAAACATGAAAAGCAAAATCAAACTCAAGTGTAAAGGTGCATAACTGATTACAAGTCATTTAATCTGCTGCTCTTCCATTTAGCTTAGTAAAATAATTGAATATAACTATGTGCATTTTTAATGGCTATAATTATTTTATTATCATTAAGGCAGCAAGCTAACAGAATTGTTAGTGACATTTCTTCCAGCTTCACATTCTAAGTTCATATTCCACCAAGGTCAACTTTGACTTTCATCCTTTTGGGGTTGATGAAATATGCACCAGTTGAGCACTGGGGTTGATGTAATCAACTATCCCCTTCCCCAAAAATTTCAGGCTTTGTGTCTATAACAAAAAGGACGAAAGAGTCTGACTGAAATAACATTTTTCATGGCATGTGTACCATTTGACTTATATAAGTTGCATTCATGTAAAAATCTCAAAAATGATGATGGTGGTGGTGGCGGCGGTGGCAGTGGCGGTGGTGGTAGTGGTGATGATGATTTCTTTTATTTGCCATCAGGGTGGAGGATGAAGGAGACAATACAAAGACAGACATAAAGTGTTGGGGTTTACATATAATGAAATGATAAAAAAAAAAAAAGGAAGAAAACGCATGCTAAAATAATATTTGGGATGCCTTATTTCTACCAAGTCTAGAAGCGGGATCTGATTTGAGGATCTGATCAAAAACTTTTTTAAAAAGTAGGAAAAAACTTTTCAAGTATAAAGTGGAAGTATACAAAAATAAACATTATTATCCATCTTACTGTTAGTTTTGTTTCATTTTGAAAAATATAAATTGATTTTATGGTTTATTATTATTTATATTTTGAATTACACCAAAATCATAAGTGCTTAGATCTTTTATGGGTCTTATACAACTCTGGTCATAACTAAAGATTATTGCTAAGATGTATCATAGCTTAGGTTGTGTTCAGTAACTTGACCTCTTTCACCTTTGCCATTTTTTTGTGCATGGAACTGATCACCATATGGAGACAGATTTCTTTTTTAGGAGATGTGTAAAAGTGAAAATCTTATATAAAGGACAAACGGATTTCTGTGTCTGTCTGTTACAATGTCCATTAGAAAGAGGATAAATGGGGAGTTGTTGTTAAGAGAGAGAGAGAGATAGAGAGAGATAGAGATAGAGAGAGATAGAGATAGAGAGAGATAGAGATAGAGAGAGACTGTGTGTGTGAAAGACAGCTAGATAGGTAGTGTCATCACCATTGTAAACGAGAAGTTTTGAAATATATATAGTTTTTTTTCTGTTTGGTTGTTTGTGTGCGTGTGTG
>NC_068983.1:90652661-90655121 GCF_001194135.2 Octopus bimaculoides
TGTGCGGGTGGCACATAAAAGACACCATTTCGAGCGTGGCCGTTTTCGTGCGGGTGACACGTAAAAGCACCCACTACACTCTCTGAGTGGTTGGCGTTAGGAAGGGCATCCAGCTGTAGAAACTCTGCCAAATCAGACTGGAGCCTGGTGTTGCCATCCGGTTTCACCAGTCCTCAGTCAAATCGTCCAACCCATGCTAGCATGGAAAGCGGACGTTAAACGATGATGATGATGATGATTTGACTGTGGCCATACTGGAGCACAGCCTTTAGTCGAACATATCGACCCCAGGACTTATTCTTTGTAAGCCTAGTACTTATTCTATCGGTCTCTTTTACCGAACTGCTAAGTTACAGGAACATGAACACACCAACATCAGTTGTCAAACGATGGAGGAGGAACAACATACACACACACATACATACACACATATGATGGGCATCTTTCAGTTTCCATCTACCAAATCCACTCACAAGGCTTTGGTCGGCCTGAGGCTATAGTAGAGAACACTTGCTGAAGGTGCCACGCAGTGGGACTGAACCCGGAACTATGTGGTTGATAAGCAAGCTACTTACCACACAGCCAAGAAATATTTTCATCTAGTAGCATAGCAATGATTATTGAACTAATTTAATAATAATCTTCACATTGAAGGAAAGGAATGTAAATAAATTAAATCAATTTCAGTACAAAATTAGGGTTAATTTCTATAAAGATTTGCACTCAGAATATAGATAGAGGGATAGAAATAAATATTGTTAAGAGTTTAATTCAATGCTGTATCATTTCTGACTTTTTACTTCCTAACAATGACTTTTAATGGATGCTAATAATTTTGGTTCTATTCATTGTACAGGTAGTAAAGATAACAGCTGCCGTATATGGCGGTAGAAAAGACATAAAGAGATCAAAATGAAGCTACATATAGTGTGCGAAGATGTAAAAAGGATAGCCCTGCCTGCTGGAGATCAGAGAAAAAAGAGAGAATTTGGTTTCCTTTTTTTTTCTTTTGTGACAAAACATTTTGAAATAGTTTGAATCTTGAAATTATTTTGTCAAGTGAAGGAAAAAACTTAATTCTTGAAAACATGTTTGTTTTGCAGTTACAAGCATACTTTGTGTTTTATTATTAACATTCCAACTCTCTCTCTCTCTCTCTCTCTCTCTCTCTCTCTCTCTCTCTCTCTCTCTCTCTCTCTCTCTCTCTCTCTCTCTCTCTCTCTCTCTCTCTCGCTCTCGCTCTCTCTCTCTCTCTCTCTCTCATGAGTGTGCACGCACACACACATACACTTGACTTGGCAAATGAACTTTAGAGTTATTGTGATTCGGAAGGAAAAAATGGAGTTTTATTTTTATATTTTTGCTTTCTTTTCATTTGAAATTTTTTGATACTTCCATGAACTGTGCAGCAATGTATGTCGTCTTTGGTTTTGATTTACTCATTTACTATTTTTGTCTTTTCTTACAGCAGATTTCCCAAAGTTTCTTGTGCATCTTAGAAATAATTAATATTACTATTATTTGAAGTCTTTGTGTTCTGAGTTCAAATTCGGTCAAGGTTAATTTTGCCTCTCATCCTTCTGGGATCAATAAAATAAAGTATCAGTAAAATATTAGGTTGATTTACTTTATCTAACCCTTTCTTTCAAACTGTTGATGTTATGGCTATATAAGGAAATATTATTAGGGCATGGGCAATAGATGGTAGAATGATTGGAGCATTAAACAAAATTTCTTATGGCATTTATTTTGGCTTTATATGTTCCGTGTTCAAATTCCTTGAAGGTCAAACAGTGGATTAAACTGAGACACTTTTATCTTTTTAAGGTCTGTAAAATAAAGTGCCTTGTACCTATTTGAGAAATTATTATTATTATTGTTCAGTAGTTTTATTTTCATAATGTGCTTTCACTGCACTACCGAGCGCAGCTCTGTGTGCCTTGGGTGTGTGCTGTGGTTTGCTGTGATGCTCTTATGGTTACTGTATTGAAAGTGTTTTGTGTAGGATGTGTGCAGTGCCCAGTAGTGCAATTTTCTGTATGTTATATATATTTGTAAGTCCTGGTGTTTTTGTTATGTATTTGTCTGAATATTTTTTTATTATACCTAAGGTGCCTACTATGATAGGAATTGTTTCTGTTTTTAGATTCCACATTCGAGTTACCTCTATTTCCAGGTCTTTGTATTTTGAAAGTTTCTCCATTTCTTTAGGGAAACGTTGTCATCTGCTGGTATTGATACATCAATTAGAAAGCATTTTTTTTTCCTTCATGATCTTTGACAACTATATCTGGTCTATTGGCCTTAATTTCTCTATCTGTATGTATTAGCATATCCCAGAGTATGGTTGCTTTCTCATTTTCTGTGACCTTTTCTGGCATGTGTTTATACCTTCTTTTTTCTGTTGTTATTCCATAGTGTTGGCATAGCTTCCAGTGTATATAGGTCCCAGCTCTGTTG
>NC_068983.1:90655270-90655809 GCF_001194135.2 Octopus bimaculoides
ATAATATGATTTATTGTTTCTTGTCCATCGCCACATATTCTGCAGTTACTTGTTATGTTTCTTTTCATTATATGTTTTTGGTAATTTCTGGTGGGGAGGCTTTGGTTTTGTGCAGCAATTAAAAAACCTTCAGTCTCTGCTTTGAGTCCTGAGCTTCTCAACCATTACTGGGATTTCTCTCTGTCTGTTTCTTTTGCATTTAGTTTAGCCCAGTATTTACCATGTAGGGGCTTTTCTTGCCATTGTTTTATCATGGTCCGTTGCTATTCTAGTTTTAGTTTGGATTTCATTTGTTTTATGGCTTTTGTTGTTTCTTCTTCTTCTTCTTCTTCTTCTTCTTCTTCTTCTTCTTTTTCTTCTTCTTCTTCTTCTTCTTCTTCTTCTTCTTCTTCTTCTTCTTCTTCGTATTCGTTAGGTAGTATGATTTCTTGTTTATATTTGTTAGCTTCCTTAAATACTGAAAACAGTTTTTTGTTTTGCTCATGTTTTGTGGCTATTTGTATTAGTTTTCCTTGCTTCTGAAGTAGGTATTTTTGCAG
>NC_068983.1:90655819-90656298 GCF_001194135.2 Octopus bimaculoides
GGCTATTTGTATTAGTTTTCCTTGCTTCTGAAGTAGGTATTTTTGCAGTCCTATGGTGGTTATTTTATATTAGTTTTCCAGCTGTATAAGACCCCTACCACCTTCTGTACATAGCCTTTTTATGTCAGATTTTGGGTGGTGCATCCTAGATCCTGTCATTATTTTTCTTGTTTTCCTGTCTATTTTAGATAGTCCGTTTAGTATCCAGTTAAGGATATTGTAGCTGTAACTTATAACTGGGACAGATAAAGTGTTAATACTTATTATCTTGTTTTTAGCCTTGAGCTCTGTTTTTAGTATTGATCTAACTCGTCTATAGTACTCTTTCTTTATTTTTTCTTTCATTTGTGTGTGTTGTATCCTATCTAGTTCATCAACTCCTAAATATTTGTATGGCTGGCTTTCGTCTAGTTCTCTTATTTCATTGGCCTTATCTAGTGTGATGTTGCTACTCTTAACTAGTTTTCCTCTTTTCAGGG
>NC_068983.1:90656308-90658665 GCF_001194135.2 Octopus bimaculoides
ATATTCCTCTTCTAATGGGGATGGCTTTCGTTTTCACCAATCCCTCTTTTGTTTGGAGCTGTAGCACTGTCTGTCATTTATTCATAGAGTGCCTTATGTATTTTATAATAATTGGTGCCACCTTGTTTATGGCTAGTGTTTTGAGGATCCACGTGTGGGGAACACTGTTGAAAGCCTTTCGGTAGTCGATCCAGGCCTTTCTTCTTTCTACGGGCTGTCTTCAGTTATGGCTTTATTGATCATTAATTGATCTTTACAGCCATATGAGCCCTTGCAGCATCCCTTCTGCTCTTCTGGAAACAGGTTGTTATTTTCCAGGTGCTTACTCAATCTCTGCGATATTATTGCAGTAAATTATTATTATTATTATTATTATTACTACTATTTTCATCATGTGCACTACCGAGCGCAGCTCTGTGTGCCTTGGGTGTATGCTGTGGTTTGCTGTGATGCTCTTATTTTTACTGTATTGAAAGTGTTTTACATAGGTTGTGTGCAGTGCCTAGTAGTGCTATTTTCTGTATGTTATATATACTTGTTAGTCCTGGTGTTTTTGTTATGTATTTGTCTGCATATTTTTTTATCATACCTAATGCATCTACTATGATAGGAATTGTTCCTGTTTTTAGACTCCACATTCGAGTTACCTCTATTTCCAGGTCTTTGTATTTTGAAAGTTTCTCCGTTTCTTTTAGATTAGAAAGCACTTTTTTCTTGGTGATCTCTGACAACCATATCTGGCATATTAGCCTTAATTTCTCTATCTGTATGTATTGGCATATCCCATAGTATGGTTGCTTTCTCATTTTCTGTGACCTTTTCTGGTGTGTGCCTATACCATCTTTTTTCTGTTAGTGTTGGCATAGCCTCCAGTGTATGTAGGTCCCAACTCTGTCATGTCTGTGATTATATTCCTTCTTAGCCAGGACTGGGCAGCCAGAGACAATATGATTTATCGTTTCTTGTCCATCTCCACATATTCTGCAGTTACTTGTTTATCATCATCATCATCATCATCATCATCATTATTATTATTATTATTATTATTATTATTATTATTATTATGTAAGAGAGCAATGCATGCTATCAAAGTGACACTGGGGTAAAATATATGAAGCCCAGTATACCCATCATGACTACCCATCTGATAAGGGTACACCAGGCACATGCATCACGACCATATGTGCGTGACATGGTGATCTCATATCAAGATAAACTGCACATGACCTTGCAGGTGGGGGCCCAGTTAGAATTTTCATCAGGCTGAGTAGCCCATCCCACTCAAAAGGTCCCTGAATAAGGGTTGTTTAAGGATGTTGAATGAAACACCCATGTTTCAAGATGTGAATTATTCAAACCCCAAAGAATTCCTCTCAACACATGGCTATGATGCTCCCCCGCTACTTCTGCTCATGATCAGAGATGCAAATATTGTCAGCCACTAAAGGACATACTCAACTGGTTACGGTCAAGCAACTGACAAGCAAATTTGTGGTATTGAGCAGAATATTTGCTTTAGCCCATCTTTTATACCAAAACAAAACAATGTACATGATAACACTTCCAATCAGTTAAGATCAGAAGCCATGAGAGCCATTGCCTGGTACTGCATCAGGTCATCATCATCGTCATCATCATCATCATCATTATCATCATCATCATTGTCATCATTATTATTATTCATAAGGTGGCAAGTTGACAGAATTGTTAGTGCACTGGACAAAATACAGAGTGGTATTTTGTCCAACTCTTTATGTTCAAATCCTGCTGAGGTTAGCTTTGCTTTTCATACTTTTGAGGTTGATAAAATAGAGGTACCAGCCAAGTACTAGAGTTGATGACTTGCTCCATATCTTGAAATTTGCTGGCCTTATGCCAAAATTAAAAAGAATCATCATCATCATCATCATCATCATCATCATCATCATCATTCAGCAGTCTTATTTTTATTGTGTGCTTGCATTTCACTATTGAGCTGGTGTTATTATTTTTGTTATATCGATGGTGCTGCATGTAAGCAGTGCCTAAATGTTTTTTTTTTTTTTTTTTATCATACTTGAAGTACCTATTATTTTTTTCTCTTTTCTATTTATAGATGGTTGATTGGCAGAATTATTAGAGTGTTGGAAAAAATTCTTTGCGCTATTAGTTCCACACTTTAGTTCAAATCTTGCTGAGATCACCTTCAGCTTTCATCCCTCTAAGAGCAATAAAAATAAAGTTCCTCCTAAGTACTGGGGTCCCTCCTCTCAAAAATTGGTGACTTTGTACCTAAGTTAAAAATAGTTATTATTATCAAAAATATTTGTATTATGTAATATTATTCATTATTTGTACTGTATCATGTGTGTTGCAGT
>NC_068983.1:90658954-90668489 GCF_001194135.2 Octopus bimaculoides
TATACATAAATGTGTGTGTGTGTATATATATATATATATGATACTTGAACGGAGACTTGTTGATGTATGTTGCGTACAAGAGGTAGGGTGGAGAGGAGCTTTGCCCAGAGTCCTCACAGGCAAGGCACATAGGTATAAACCCTTCTGGGAAGATAATAGTGATGGAATAGGTGTGAGCATACTTCTTCCAGAGAAATGGGTGGATAAGGTCATAGAGGTAGTGAGGGTGTGCGATAGGCTAGTCTTGCAGAAAGGTATAGCTACAATTATCTCTGCTTATGCCCCACAAGTGGGCCTACCAAATGAACAGAAGGATCATTTTCATGATATTCTTCTGCAAGCTACCTTCAAGATGAGTGACAATGACCTCATCTTTGTGGCTGGAGATTTTAATGGGCCTGTCGGACAGCAACCTGGTATCTTCCATGGTGTACTCGGTGGCCATGGAGTTGGTACTAGAAATGAAGAGGTTCCTGAAGTTCTGAAATGCGAATAACCTATTGATTTGCAACACCAACTTCTGCAAGCCAGATTGATTTCATTCTCACCAGACAGCAGGATGCATGGTTGCTCTTAAATACAAAACCCCTCCCTGGTGAAGAATGTACCCTCTAGCATAGACTAGTTATTAGTGACTTTAGACTTGAGGCCAGAAGGTTGCCAAAAAGCAGACCAACCTGGAAAAGAAGGACTTGGAAGCTTAAGAACCCTTCACATGGTCAGAGATTTAGGGATAGCCTTATCAAGAAATTTGATGATAGGGAGAAGGAGCTACAGTTCTGTGAAATAGAAGGCAGCTGCAAATTCCTACAAGACAGCTTGCTGAGCACCACAAACCAAGTCTCTGGCTAGTGCCAAGTCCCTTCTGGACCTAGGTAACATGGTGGTGTTTCAATACTGTAGACAGGGCCATTAGAGCAAAGAAACAGGCTTGGAAGGCCTGGAAGAGTGGGGATAGCAGGAGAATGCATCAGATAGCCAAAAGGGAAGCTAGGAGATAGGTATATATAGCCAAGGGAGTAGCAGAAAAGAAGTTTGCCAATGTCCAGTGATGTGAGGACCAAAGAACTGAAGTATTTCGGATTACAAGACAATGTATGAGAGAAAGCCATGATGTCATAGGAGAGAAATGTGGCTGCATGGATGATGGTGCCATTACAATTAATGATTCTGCAAAGAAAGAGACTTGGAGATGCCATTATAAAAGACTGCTGAATGTGGAGAATAAATGGGAAGAGGAGAGTCTGCCAAAGGTTGACCCAATTGAGGGACCAGTTACCCGAATTGACAGTACCCTGGTAGATAAAGCAAATAAGGATATGAAGACAGGGAAAGCACCTGGCCCATCAGGAATCACTGCTGAGATGCTTAAAATATTGGGCAGTGTGGGTTATGGTCTTGTCACCCGCATCATAAATCAGGTAGTTTATGAAGGAGTCATACACAATGACTGGTGCAGCAGTGCCATAGTCGACTGCTACAAGAGTAAAGGTGATGTTTTAGGTAGAAATAACTACAGGGGTATCAAATTATTGGATCAGGTGAGGAAAGTTACAGAGAGGGTCATAGCCCAACTAATTAGGGAGAGAGTAAGCCTAGATGAGATGCAGTTTGGTTTTGTGCCAGGCGAAGCACCACTGATGCTACATTTCTGGTATGGCAACTGCAGGAGAAATATCTAGCCAAAGATAAACCTCTGTACTTGGCTTTTGTTGACTTGGAGAAAGCCATTGACAGGGTCCCCCAATCCCTTATCTGGTGGTCAATGCAGAAACTGGGGATAGAAGACTGGTTGGTAATTGTTGTACAAGCCCTGTACAAGGATGCTGTCAGTAAGGTGAGGGTTGGCAATGAGTATAGTGAAGAATTCCGAGTAGAAGTAGGGGTTCACCAAGGATCAGTCCTCAGCCCCCTCTTATTCATTATAGTCCTCCAGGCAATAACAGAGGAATTCAAGACAGGCTGCCCCTGGGAGCTCCTCTATGTTGATGACCTTGCTCTAATAACTGAGACACTGCCTGAACTAGAGAAGAAGTTTAGGGTGTGGAAGCAAGGTTTAGAATCGAAGGGCCTTAGGGTTAACCTAGCAAAGACCAAAGTCTTAGTAAGTAGGAAGGCTGTCAAATCACAAACCCCTTCAGGTAGATGGCCCTGTGCGATATGTAGAAAAGGCATATGATGAAACTCCATATGATGTACCCGGTGTAAGCTATGGACACAAAAGGTGCAGCAATATCTAAGGGAGGTTAACCGGGAAGATAGTTTTTGTGTGTGGCAGATGCACAGGGGAAATAAATACTGAAGTTGTATGGAAAACAGATTCCATCACATGCTAGTGGGAGAAACTAGAAGTGGTTAATAGCTTCCACTATCTAGGCAACCAAGTCTGTAGTGGGGGTGGTTGCTCTTGAGAGTGTGGCGGCTTGAATAAGAATAGCAAGGGCAAAGTTCAGGAGCTCCTACCTCTGCTGGCAACTAAGGACTTCTCACTCAGGATGAAATGTACACTGTTTGATGCCTGTGTGCGCACTGCCATGCTACACGGCAATGAAACATGGGCCATGACTGCTGAGGACATGTGTAGGCTTGAAAGAAATGAAGCTAGTGTGATCTGCTGGATGTGTAATGTCAGTGTGCATACACAACAGTGCCCTGTGAGAAAATTTGGGCATAAGAAGCATCAAATGTGGTATGCAAGAGAAATTACTGCACTGGTATGGTCTTGTGTTATGTATGGATGAGGACAGCTGTGTGAGGAAGTGCCACTTCCTAACTGTGGAAGAGGTAGACACAGGAAGACATGGGATGAGGTGGTGAACCATGACCTTTGAACATTAGGTCTCACAGAAGCAATGACAGAAGATCAAGGCCTTTGGAAATTGAGAGGACCTGGCAAGTAAAGTGAGATCACAGCCATGGCTGATGCCAGTGTTGCATGTCCGGCCCAGTTAACAGTACCCCTGATGCATCGGGTGATATGATATGCTTGAGAAGACCTGTTGAGTTAAGTAAAACCAATATCATGGCTATGGCCAGTGTCCCCTGACTGGGTCCCATGCCGGTGGCACATAAAAAGCACCATCTGAACATGACCAATGCGAGTACCCACTGACTGGCTCCTATGCCAGTGGCACGTAAAAAGCACCATCCAAACGTGGCCGATGCCAGTACCCCCTGACTGGCACATAAAAAGCACTATCCGAATGTGATCGATGCCAGGACCACCTGACTAGTCCCCATGCTGGTGGTACATAAAAAGCATGATGATGATAATGATGATGATGATGGATTCACTTGTTGTGAATGACAAATGAGGGTTTAGTAAAATAAAGCATTAATCATATTCTAAGGATACGAATGTGTTTCTTGAGGCCTACTGGTGCCTTGCAAACCTTTTGGCAAATGAAACAAGTTGAGAGTGCTTGTGAATCATTTACTATGTGTTTTATTGAGTGGACAGCAAGGCCTACTTTGCTTTGTGCCAGAAAACCACAATGGCAGGTAAGGTTTCCATTTAGAAGAGCAGCATTTTGCCAATGTGCCTTCATGCTTGCATGAAGTCGGTCCTGATGTTGGAGTCGACTTTGCTCAAATTTATACCTTTATCAATATACATCAATTACTAACTTTCACAATGATGCCAGATTCAAACTAACAGAAGTGTTTACATAATTGCATTTATATATATATATATACACATTTACATACTTGTATAGAATGGTTGTTGTGTTAGGTTGTCAACACGAAGTTTGTATACATATATGTTTCCGCGATGAAGTCACAATGGGGATACTGATAATTTAAATTTTTTCCTGAGATTGGGCAAATGTGTCTGTTGATTGCAGGATTTAATTACCTTTGCTAAGGAAGGAGGTTATGTTTTTGTTGGCGTTGGTTTGTCCGTCTGTGTGCAAAATAACTCAAAAAGTTGTGAATGGTATTTGATGAAACTTGCACGAAAAGTTGGTAATGACACAAGGAACAGATGATAAAATTTTGGTAGTGATCTGTAAATTTTTGTGGATTCTTGAAGGGTTTTTCATTTGTTATATTTACTTTACATGAAATATTACAATGTTATGTTCTTTGATTATCTCCCTTGAAAACACGTTCATCATTTCCACTTCACCTATGGTGGCATTTCTGTTTCCTAAGTTTATTTTCGTTTCTCTATTAGTAATTTTACTCGCATATCTATCTTAAAATGAGCTGCTTGATGGAGGTCTGTGGAAGATGACATGACAAGCCTTGACTATTGAGATCGACTCAGAAATCTCAGGCTTTGTTCTCTCCACCACCGCTGTGAAACTAGCTTGCTGTTGTCATTGATGTATTATAACTGCTTCAGATGATTCCTGTTTTTAAAGTTTTTTTTTTATACCATATGGCTGTGTTATTTTTTTTTAACCCTGCCAAGGAGGTTATGTTTTGCTGGCATTGGTTTGGGAAACTGGGCGATTTTTAGCATGCGTGTATATGGGTGGAAATGAGCTGCTTGGCAGAGGTCTGTGCTCTCTGTGTGCTTTTCTAGTTCTCTTATTGTTCTTTTTCTTCAACACAAATTGTTCTGATTCATCATGACACATTTTGTGCATCTATCAAATAATCTGTCCTCCTGTAATCTGAACCACACCACAGTCATATCAGGTGATTTTAACATTGACATCTTAAATCCTACTAATACCGGAAATCAAGCAACTTCCAATTCATGTCCAGATCAAATATGGTGTAATCAACTTTCCAAAACTCATTCTGGAGTTTTTGACGTAGAAATAACTGAACATTCTCCTACGTTTACCTTATTCAATCTCAAAGGATATTTACATGAACCAGTAATAAAATATAACCATGATCATAGCCAGACCACTTTAGATAAAAGTCTCTTCATAGCCTGACCACTTTAGATAAAGTCTCTTCAGGTGTTTACTTCTAATTTTATAACTCTTCCTATTTCAGACATTAATGTTAAAATGGAAATTTTTATCACAACCTTCTCTGAAATATACAATATGGACTTCCCTATTCGATCAAAACAAATATCTCCTAATTTTTATCTCAAACCATGGTTAACAAGTGGTATTTGAAATTGTATTAATAAAAAGTATGCGCTCTTTAGCCAATACGAAAATGGTCAAATAACCTTTCAGAATTATAACACTTATAAAACACTACTCACTACAATTATAAAACGGGCTAAATATAAATATTTTCAAAATAAATTTCATGCAAACCTTGGTGATGCAAAAACATGGTAAACAATAAACACACTTACAAACAATCAAAAAAAGAAACATATGATTCATGAAATTTTACAGGATAATAAATCACTTACTAACCCTTATGATATAGCCTGCACCTTCAATAATTACTTCTCTAATTTAGCTACAAACCTTAACAATCAGATCCCCCACTCATTGTCCTACATGGACCCTAGTAACCCAAACTTCTTTGCATTTTCTTCTTCCCCAGACGAAGTGAGAGCTGTTATAAACTCCCTTAAAAATAAACCAGACTCAAATGAAAATATCCCTTCATATATCTACAAACAGATTGTTGACATAGTCAACTTACTATTGCAATGCTCTTTTCTGAATCAGTTGCACAAGGTGTATTCCTTGACTGTCTAAAAATGGTATGTGTCATTCCAGTCTATAAAACAGACCTATATCCTATATGTAAGTAACAACAGACCTATATCCACTCTCTCGAAGAATTTTGAAAAGTTAATGCACAAGTGACTAGTCATTTCTCAATCTTAACAAAATACTATCAAATCACCAATTTGACTTTAGAGAAAACTTACGTACTGCTGATGCAATCCTTGAATTTCTAGATTATACCTACAGTTCACTAAACATCTCTAAATATTTCCTTGCACTTTACTTTAATATCAGTAAAGCTTTTGATTCTGTACATTCAGTTATATTGTTGGCCAAACTTAAGCATATGGAGTTCCTAACAATTGGTTTAGATCATATCTCTCAGCGTGAATAGTATGTTTCTGTTGAAACATCAAAATCACCATTATCCACTATAAGCTAGGAGTACCCCAGGGCCCATTACTCTTCCTTATCTATATAAACGATATGTGCAATTCTACTAATTTATTAAATTTTCTACACTTTGTTAATAACTCTACTATTTTTACTAGTCACCAAGGCCTTCCTTTCCTATTCAATACAGTTGTATAGGGGTAGACCTACACAATATTCTTAGTCACCATATACCTGTACACCTTACTTCATCCTAAAGCCAATCCCTAAATCCCCCCCTCACTCCAACTACCTCTCTTTCTATTTATTTACTTTTCTTTCCTTTTACCACTTAATAGCCACCCTTCGCTACCAATCTGTTATTGAATGTTGATATGCTCATGTCTTTTTCCTTTGGATGTTTACTACATCAGGATTTTAACCCACATGGATCTACACAAAATTCCACTTCTGGAATTCCACTTTATGTCAGCATTGTTGTCATCATATCCGATTCTGAATAAGTAATACTGACAAGATCACTTTCATTATCACCTTCAGGAAAAGAAGATTCATCACAAATAATTTTTTCCATTTTTTATTTAAATTGGATAATAATTGTGAAATCTCTTCAAGGCTTAGCTTTTGATACCTTGATATTTCATAGAAGGATTACAATTATAAAACCAAAGGAAAAATAAATAGTTGGCAAGCTGTCACTGTTTTATACTTGTTGAATTATAATGCAATGTTTCATCATTCCTTCAAAGATAATGCAATACTAAATGTTTGTTTCATAAAGATGATGCACTCACTAAATAGTAGTATTGCATCATCTTCAAATGTCTTAGTAAATGCTATTAGAGATCTTTGCCAAGCAGTATGGGATGAGGTTGTGAAAGCTGACCTCAAGATGCGGAGCCTTACAGAGGAAATGACAATGGGTTGGGAGGGTTGGTGCTCAGCCATGCTCAAGAAGACCTGCTCATAGCTAGCAGAACACCTACCCAAAACCTGGTTACAAATCTCACTGTGCTGTATGCACTAGGGATACAACTTTTTTGTAACTTCATAGTCCTGTATCATATTCTGATGAGTTTTTGCTAGAAAACAATGAAAATCAATGTTTTGTTTTTTTTTTATTAAACAGTTCACCCATGACTGGCTTTGAAATTTTTATACTTGGTTGCATTTGGGTGGATTTCCAAAAACTAGAATCCTGATAGAATAATAAACAAAAAAGGGGAAAAAATCCAAAACGTTTAATCTATAACTGTTAAAAGAACTGTATTCTGCATTCCAGAACAATAAAAAGAAGGTAAGTCATAGAACCCTGCCAAATGAAGTACAACTAATTTAAAGAGCCAACTTAGTCTCACACCAAATATGTAACCAATAAGGGAGAATGAAGAAACCTGCAACCCACAGCTCCCTGTCAATAGAATTATTCATCTGATATTTAGTTTAATTTTGTTGTGATTTTCCACAATTTATTCAGCAAATGGTATTTTTCTTAATAGATGAGAAACATTCAGTTGAAACTCTGGCTATGTCCATCATGTGTCACACTGATCCATGTAACTTAGCAGTTCACCAAAAAAAGACTGACAAATCAAATTAACTTAGAATTGATTTAGTTGACTAAACCATAGAAGCTTATGCCCCAGCATAGTCACAGTCAAATGACTGAAACAAGTCAAAGAATAACAATAAATGAATGGTATTTCTTCATTTTATGACCACAAAATGAAAGTAGAAATTAACTGTAAGCAATCAGTCAAAGGAAATTAAAATTTTATAAAACACCTTTTTCTTATCAAAATAATCATTTTACTATCTTAAAACATGGAATTCCTCCAAAAGAATGAAATTTCAAAATGAGTTGAAAACCATATCTTTATTTATTTATTTTTTTTTTTTTTGGTGAGGAGAAAATTTAAGAAATTAAAATGTTTTGATGTTAAAAAGAAGAACCCAAAGAGATTTTGAGAAAACCAAAAAGTGTGTGGAAGAGGGTGAAGTGCCTATATTCAACATGTTCCACATGAGTATCCAGCTGTAAAACCATGCCAAAACAGGCAGAAGCACCTGGAACAGCTCTCTGGATGGCCAATTCCTGTTAAATCATTCAATATGGAGGAAAATGTGTTAAATGATGATGAACCTTGAAGGGTGTCATGTTTGATCTTTCATTTTGTGATCATAAAAGATTACTAATAAGTAAAAAGAAAATACTGCAGCAAATATTGGTTTCAAATTTTGGCACAAGGCCAGTAATTTGGGGGAGGGGGTAAGTTGATTACATCGACCCCAGCGCTCAACCAGTACTTATTTCAATGAATGAAAGGCAAAGTTGAGTTAGGCAGAATTTGAACTCAGAATGTAAAGATGGATGAAATGCCACTAAACATTTTGCCTGGTATACTAACAATTCTGCCAGTTCCCCACATTAACTGCAGCAGATACTGAGGTAAGTGACATTCTTGGCTGATAACAGAATAATGTACAGGTCATGTGGCTGGAGGGAGGGGGAAAGAAAGAGAGAGAGACAAAAAAGAGGGAAATTATGATTGATTCAACCAATTAAAACAAATGACTGCTTTGATATTATAGCGAACAACTTAAGGGAAATTCCTCTCTCTCTCTCTGTTACATATACATGAATACGGACGTAGTAGATAACAGCTAGCCTTCGGCTGCACCTTTGGACCCTGTTGTGTCTACTACTATGATTGGTTAGTATTGGCGCAATTTGTCACTTGCTCTATTGTGTGCCAAGATGCAACTCAACCAATCGCAGCCTTCAGATAAGGTCATGTGAGACAGTCTTTTCTAAACCTTCGGTGGGCCAACTGCGTTGTATAAAACGCTAGCTTCACACTGTCTCAAGGTCTTTCAACTTCAGGCCTTCTGAGGTCTAGCCACTGACCACAGAGCACACAGCCAGTTCCAGCGGTGACACAACAGCAGCCACATGGAGACTCATCAACACTTCGTCCAGCAGCATTCAGGACCTCCATCTCTGTCACCACCATCATTTTCTTAATGACATCAACTTCTTGCTACGTACACAGCAACCAGCAGCACTCGTACAGGTTCTATCTCCATGCTGTTTGTGAATTACTTCACCATTGTTAACAGCAAATACAATCTGCAAGAATTCCTGTAACAAGAGACCGACAACAGCATTGTAGCCACGACTTCTTATATGACATGTGCCTCTCCCTGGCTCTGCATTGCAGCCTCAACTTCTTGATACAGCATTTCAAATACTGTGTACATTGACTACGAACTGGTATTTATCATCCTTGTGTCTGAACATTCTTCTAACATCATATTATAGACTCTTTCAATGCTCTGTACTTACCCAATTAACTAAAGACTTGTTTTGTTTATGCTTTTCCCTCCGGTTTTTTGTTCTATGTGTGCCATAAATATCGCCATCCGTTTTAGAGAAAAATTTGTAGTTTAGAATCAGTAGTTCTTTGACTGCTATTTCTAAATTTTCAGTATGTTGGAGAAGCAACTCAATTGCTAATCCCTTATATTTATGATGATATACA
>NC_068983.1:90668953-90669797 GCF_001194135.2 Octopus bimaculoides
TTACCCAATTAACTAAAGACTTGTTTTGTTTATGCTTTTCCCTCCGGTTTTTTGTTCTATGTGTGCCATAAATATCGCCATCCGTTTTAGAGAAAAATTTGTAGTTTAGAATCAGTAGTTCTTTGACTGCTATTTCTAAATTTTCAGTATGTTGGAGAAGCAACTCAATTGCTAATCCCTTATATTTATGATGATATACATACACACATGTATATATATATACATACATATATATATGAACATACACACACTCACACACATATATGTACATACATATAAACCATCATCATCATCATCATCGTTTAACGTCCGCTTTCCATGCTAGCATGGGTTGGACGATTTGACAGAGGACTGGTGAACCAGATGGCTACACCAGGTTCCAATCTGATTTAGCAGTATTTCTACAGCTGGATGCCCTTCCTAACTCCAACCACTCTGAGTGTGTAGTGGGTGCTTTTACGTGCCACTGGCACAAAGGTCAGTCAGGCGGTACTGGCAACAGCCACGCTCAAAATGGTGTATTTTATGTGCCACCTGCACAGGAGCCAGTTCAGCGGCACTGGCAACGATCTCGCTCGAAAGTCTTTACACATGCCACTGGCACAAGTGCCACAAAGGCGACGTTGGACACAGGTGCCATCACGATTTTGCTTTCGCTTGCCCCAACAGGTCTTCGCAATGAAGGAAAGGTACGCATAAGTGGGCTGGCTACACCCCTGGCAGAGGCCTTGGATTTAGGTCTCACTTGGCTTGCCGGGTCTTCTCAAGCACAGCATATTTCCAAAGGTCTCGGTCAGAAGTCATCGCCTCGGTGAGGCCCAATGTTCGAAGATCTTGCCTCATC
>NC_068983.1:90670146-90671789 GCF_001194135.2 Octopus bimaculoides
CTTTGCCCAGGCTATTCTTATTCTAGCAGCTACACTTTCAGTGCACCCTCCCCCACTACTAACTTGGTCACCTAGATAGTGGAAGCTATCAACCACTTCTAGTTTTTCTCCCTGGAATGTGGCAGAAGTTGTTTTCTGCACATTTACAGTGTTTATTGCTCCTGAACATTTGCTACATACAAAAACTAACTTCCTAGTTAACCTTCCTTTGATATTGCTGCACCTCTTATGTGTCCATAGCTTGCATTGGGTGCATCTTATAGAGTTTCTACCTACGCCTTTTCTACAGATTGAGCAGGGCCATCTACCTGAAGGGGTTTGTGTTTTATCTGCCTTCCTACTTATTAGGACTTTCGTCTTATCAGCATAGAGGAGCTCTCAGGGGCATCCTATCTTGAATTCCTGTGTTATCGCCTGGAGGACTATGATAAATCTGATATGCTAGAAAGAGATCATCTCTTTGAAGCATATTGGATGTCCACTCAGTGGTCATCCCTTCTTATATGCATGTAATACAATTTTTCTCAATTTTCTAGATTTTTTTACATTTGAAGTTTGTGGTGTAGTCTGTTTTATTTCTGTCAGGCTTTTCCATGTAGAAGAATTAAGTATGCAAGCTCATAGCACCCGAAACACATCAAAATAAATATCCCTTTCAATTTGGCAAAAAGGATTTGCACAATAGTGTCTGTTAGAACAACTCGGGGCCTTCGTCTTCAAGACCTCAAAACAACACTTACTGAAAGACAATATCCACCCTCACTTATAGATGAGGGAATTAAACATGCTAAAAAATTAGACATAAAATCACTAAGAACAACAAAATAGAACACCACACCACATCTCAAAAGACTACTATTTATATCAACACATAACCACAGAAATAGTGAGGCATTCAACACTCTTGTGCAAAATCTTCCTTTACTAACTAGAGATCCAAAAATGAACGACATCCTGAAAATCACAAACTCATCAAATGCAAAAAGCAACACAAGTCACTAAAGAGACTGCTAACAAATGCAAAGCTTTACAAAATGACCATAAAACCAACGGTTAAAAAACATGGACGCCCAAACTCTGGAACCTGCCCCAACTTGCTTGAAGGCTCAGATTTCCTTTACAAACAAGGACAGAGAATCACAATTAAAACTGGTTTCACTTGTGCCTCTGAGAACCTAATTTATGTAATAACCTGCTTGGGTTGTGTACACAACTATATTGGACAGACGAATATGACCTTGAGAAGGAGAACCACTCTACATAAAGAGCAAATCTGTTTCCCCGCAATACAGGCAAATTCCTCTCAGTGAACATATAGAAAGATGTGCAGATAACATCAAACAAAATTTCACAGTCTTCCCTTTCTACCAGTGCAAAGACACAATCTCTCCACAAGAACGTTTAAATAAAGAAACTTTATTCATTGAAAAATACAGAACACGTCTTAATATGCATGCATAACCAACTTTTATCTTTTTACATATTTCAATTCACGATTACATCACTGTACATCACTGTACATAAATCCCCTCACTAAACATGTTTTTCAAAACCTTTTTTTTAGTGTGTGTACATATATATTCCCCTCCCCTTACCGAAAGCTGAACAGTTATCTCCCTTGTTCACAACAATAACAATAATAA
>NC_068983.1:90671799-90674430 GCF_001194135.2 Octopus bimaculoides
CAACATGGACAAAAGCAACAAAAATGTATTAGGTCATAGCAGTATGTACGTTTTGTACAAGCTTCATTTATTTATGTAGTGAGAACACCACATAAGATGTGCAATGAAATTGTACTCCTCAGCTGCATAATGGAAGTTCATTTCAGAAAGCCGTTTTATAAATTTGTGTAAATACATGAGTAGGAGATGAAGAGAATAACATCTTGACTGGGCTGATAATCAACAGTCTAGTGAACAAAACAGGAATTTAATTTCTATATATTCTATTTGTTCTTCTTTCTAAAAAGAACATAGAATTAGCTAGGACCCTTGAAAATAAGAATTGTCTTATTATTAATGGAAATATAGATAACTACCAGGCAATTAATAATACCAATGCTACCAATAATCATGTATATGATAATACCAATAATACAGTGAATACTAGTGAAGAAATTCACAATGAAAATCCCAATAATAATTCAATAAATAACAACAATAATTCTAATGACCATTTAAATGGTAGTGATGATAATACTCAAAACAGTTATTATGAAACTGATTACAACACATCTAACCCCTTAAACATTAATCTTAATCAACTTAATGAACATAATAACACTTCAACTGTTAACATAGTTGATGAGATAAATCTTCCTAGCTCAAACTATATCAATTGCATATCCAGTAATACAACCAACAATATTGATATAATCAATTATGATAATTGTATTAACAATCAACATAATAATATATATATAGCTAATAATCCCCTTAATTGCAATTGTAGAATTAAGGCCCATTGCCCGTTATTGGGCCGTTGTCTAGCCCGTAACATGGTCTATAAATGTACAGTAACTACTCCAACTAATAATTACATTTATGCTGGTTGCACAATCAATCTTAAACAGCGATTATACAGTCACTTATCATTGTTTAGACTTAAACATAAGGCCAATAGCATGTCATTATCTAGTAAAATTTGGGAATTGAAGGATAATGGTATTGATTTTAACCTTAAATGGGAAATCATCAAGAGGGCACAACCCTATAGAAATAGTAAATACGGCTGTGGACTGTGCTCAATGGAAATTTATGAAATTTTTAAACTTAAGGATAATCCTAATTTAATTAACAATAGATCTGACCTTAGGGTTACTCTCGCACCTTTAAATATTTAAAAAAATAAATCTTATTAGTAATATATTATTTTAACTGCTTTCGTTTCTCAGACTATTAACTACTTTATTTAAGTTATAGCTTTAAAGTATAAAATTTGGAATATATTTTAACCTTTCCCAACCCACTGATAATATTCCTACATTTCTCTAGCTAACTCTAAGTCTCTTCTACCATATCTTTTTTGACACCATAGCTTTAATACTCTTAGTTTAGTCCTGATTTTCTAACTTTATTCCTTCTCCTTCTCCCCCCCCCCTTTTACTTTGATTTGTTTTGGCCATTGATATCTTTTCTTATGGTTTTCTTATAAATAATATCTCTCTTCTACTACCCCACATAGATGTATATCTTATTCTAATTTAACTATTAATGTTCTCTATGGTTTTAATTTTTTTATATTTTAGATGTTTGAATTATTCTAAATACACAGACGAATAGGTATAATCTTAGTAATTTCCTTTAATTCTTCAATATCTTGACCTATATTCCCTTACCTTAAATTTCCTCTTGGCACTCCTAAGGGTATTGTTTTTCTATTTCTTTTTTTTCCTATCTTCTTCTCTTTTTTCCTCTTTCTTGATTTACCCCTGACCTGCCTTCCCCTACTACTACTACCTAACCTACCTTCCTCTAAATTGAAATTACTGCTATTTTACCCCTCCTTCTAGAAAGAACAAATAGAATATATAGAAATTAAATTCCTGTTTGGTTCACTAGACTGTTGATTATCAGCCCAGTCAAAATGTTATTCTCTTCATCTCCTACTCATGTATTTACACACATTTACAAAATGGCTTTCTGAAATGAACTTCCATTATACAGCTGAGGAGTACAATTTCATTGCACATCTTATGTGGTGTTCTCACTACATAAATAAATGAAGCTTGTACGAAACGTATGTACTGCTATGACCTAATACATTTTTGTTGCTTTTCTTCAAATATACATACATATAGATATATTACAATTAAAAGGGTAAAGGATTATCAATTCATTAATAAATTAATAATTAATAATTTTTACCAAGCCCGTCGGTATGTAAACACCATTATCGGTGAAGAACTTATTTAAAAGTTCTTATACATTTATAAACATAATTAAAGGATCAGCAACAGTTGCTTCACCACATACCGAAGTTCAGAAATAGCAGCTAAAGTGCTGAAACTCCAACAGATAGCATTACTTGTAACTCACAAAGGCAACCTACATAGGCCAGACAGCAATTGCTAGCATCGTCGAATTTGCAACTGGAATATCATACTGATGAGGAAATGAAGAGTTTTTCCCTTCTAAGCCAGAAACGCATCTATGATTAACTACGATTGGTTAGGTTCGTTATTTTTTCTTCTTGTTTTGCCTTTGAGAGTTACAAATAATGCTATCTGTTGGAGTTTCAGCACTTTAGCTGCTATTTCTGAACTTCGGTATGTGGTGAAGTAACTGTTGCTGATCCCTTAATTATGTTTATAC
>NC_068983.1:90674668-90678176 GCF_001194135.2 Octopus bimaculoides
GGGTAAAGGATTATCAATTCATTAATAAATTAATAATTAATAATTTTTACCAAGCCCGTCGGTATGTAAACACCATTATCGGTGAAGAACTTATTTAAAAGTTCTTATACATTTATAAACATAATTAAAGGATCAGCAACAGTTGCTTCACCACATACCGAAGTTCAGAAATAGCAGCTAAAGTGCTGAAACTCCAACAGATAGCATTACTTGTAACTCACAAAGGCAACCTACATAGGCCAGACAGCAATTGCTAGCATCGTCGAATTTGCAACTGGAATATCATACTGATGAGGAAATGAAGAGTTTTTCCCTTCTAAGCCAGAAACGCATCTATGATTAACTACGATTGGTTAGGTTCGTTATTTTTTCTTCTTGTTTTGCCTTTGAGAGTTACAAATAATGCTATCTGTTGGAGTTTCAGCACTTTAGCTGCTATTTCTGAACTTCGGTATGTGGTGAAGTAACTGTTGCTGATCCCTTAATTATGTTTATACATATAGATATATATATACATACATATACATACACATATATATTCATTTTGCAAGATTCTTGATGTGAATTCGTATGTTAAAACAGATTTTTTGTATTTGGAGATAGTCATGTTGCCAGTTTAGCCAATAAAAACACATGCACTATATATTTGTTGTTCACTGTCTTCAATTTCATTTTATATTAATCGTATTTCAGCCAGTTCTTTCATCACACTTCTGGGACCTCATCAATGGTCCTTTGCTTTCTTCTTTCTTTTTCTCTGCCTTTCCTTAGTAATGATCAGCCATTTTGTATTCCTATTGTATGTGTCTTTATTTGTGTGTGTGGGAATGTGCCTGTATTATCAGTATCCCCTGTTTATACACATTCGTTTAATTTGCTTTTATTTTGTTCATTTGTTTATATCTGCTTATTTTTTCTTTTCTTCCTTTTTTGTATTTAATTTATTTTGTTAATGTATATAGTTATTTAATTCCATTTATTTATCTCTGTATTGTATTATATTATATTATATTCATATTGTTATCAGTTTATGGGGATCTTATTCTGTCATAGGTTGTGGTGTGTTGGGGGGGGGGGTTAGTGTTCCATTGTAGTTTCCTATTCAGGCTAGGTTTTATCTTCTATTATGTGTGTAGCTTCCCTAATTTGTCTAAGCATTGTACCTGTTCTATGTGTGGACAAAATTGTAACTTCTATGCTGTTGAGTGAGCCTCCATGTTCCTGCTCGGCGTGCTGGTACAGAACCGATGAGCTCTTCTCTTCGTTAAGTTCCATCCAATGCTCATTTACCTGCTTTCCTATGCTCCGTGCTGTTTCTCCTATGTATGTCGTTGTCTTGTTACTGCACCATCCCTCTGTACATCTTACACTATAGACTACATTCCTAGCTTTACAGTTTGTTTTTACACTGGCCCCTTGAAAAACCACCTTGAAGAACCACATAGTAAAGTTTAACAAAAAACTATACATGTAGGTTCAAGGTGCAGCTATCGATGTCGGTGTAGCTGGAGATGTGGCCGGCCTCTTCATGACCTGGTGAGACAGAAAACTTTAGTAATCCTTAGCAGAACAGCCCACAACTCTTCTACAGTATATATGTAGATGACATTAATATCATAGTTAGAACCAACTCTAGTTACGGTAGTGTAGAAGCTGAGAACATAATTGAAAGCATCCAGCAAGTAGCTAACTCCAACCACCAAAATATTGAGGTAACTACAGATTACCCCTCTAAGCATCCCAACGATAGACTCCCTGTACTTGATACTGAACTTTGGTTAGAGATTGTGAACAATAGAGTGCAGCTTCTCCACTCCTATTACATGAAACCCATAGCTTCAAAATATGTTGTTCACAAGAACTCGGCTTTGTCACACATCATGAAAATTAACATACTGATAGCAGACTTAGTTAGGATAATCAACAACGTGTCCCCACTATGCAAACCCTATGAAACAAAGAAACATGTACAGAACTTCATGCACTGCATGCAATTCTCTGGATATGATCAGAAAGATGGGGTTCGAGTATATAGGGGTGCTAGAATGAAATTAGATAACATTATACGTAATGATACCAGTGGTACCTGCCCTAGATATAGAAGCAAAGAACTTGTGACAAAGCAAACAGGGTGAACACGTGGTATAAAACTGACAAATATCAAGGAGTGATGTTTGTAGAGGCCACAGCCAATGGAGAACTAGCCCATAGATTTAGAAAAGCTCTGAAGGAGACCAAACTCAACATTAAGATTGTTGAAAAGCCAGGGAACTCCATCAGATCACAACTATGTAGGACATACCCCTTTGAGAATACCATATGCACCAATGGTAACTGCATGGTATGTAGAACTAGAAATGTAGCTTACAGCATAAGATGCATAGAAGGTGCTGGTAAAGACATGAACATGACATACATAGGGGAGACATGTAGGAGCATTGTGAAACAATATGATGACAAAAAACAGTCCTCCATACTCTACCAACATGCCAAGGACCAACATGGAGGCAACCTGGGTCAACTTGACATCTGCATCTTATCCAAGCATTCAAAAGACCCAACACTCAGACAAATACGGGAGTACGTCCTCATAAATGAAACTTCCCCAAAACTAAATAGGAAATATACGTAGTAGATATCATACCCCCATACCCACAGTTTATATTTATATACAGGTAGGCTGTTATGTAGATAGATGTATGTGTGTGTGTGGGTGTATGTATATATATATGTATATGCACATGTATGTAAGCATATGATATGAAAGTAAACAGATCAACATACAGATGGATAGGTACATAGGCTATATGAACAGACAAGCACACATACGCAAATGAAAACTGAAACACATGGCCATATATACACACACACACAAAGACAGAGGTACACACCCATATACAAACACACACAAAAACACATAAATGTGGACACACAAACACATGAATATGCAGAATACACGCATACAAATATACATACATTCATATATACATATGCGCTGACCCAAACACATGTGCTGACCCAAACACATGCGCACTAACAAACAAAATAGAATGCAGTGTGAATAATGGATAGAGTCAAAAACTATTGAAAAGTTTGCAAGATGCAATGAAAATGTAGAAATTTTACCAGTGAATGTGTTAAATTATAAGGCAGTAAAAGAGAAAGACTCTCCCCAGACACAACAGAACACACACACACATATATATATACATACAAAGTGCAGACAACTGGCAGGGTGGATACTGAGGACATTCCGAACAAGAGATCAAAAAGTCATGTTGACTCTATGGAAGACATTTGTTCTGAGACGCCTAGACTATTGCTCTCAGTTGCGGTCACCACACAGTGTCAAGCGAACAGCAGAACTCGAGGCAATTCAGCGTCACTATACAAAAAAGATCGCCACAGTCCAGCAGATGAACTACAGAGAGCGACTGAAGGCACTAGGTCTCTACTCCCTGGAGTGCAGGCGAGAGAGATATGTAATAATATACATATGGAAAATACT
>NC_068983.1:90678956-90680081 GCF_001194135.2 Octopus bimaculoides
TATATATCTTAATATATAAAGCTGAAGTTGTGTGTCTGTGTGAAGCCTTTTTAAAAGTGTATAGAAATCCACATTTTCCACTTTTTCGTAAAAAATTTTACATCAATGGAATTTTCTCGATGTGAACTTTCCAGTGCAGTAATTACATTTTTTAAATTCCGTTTACTTTGTATGATTTAAGGGAGATTTGGCTGTTGTTTCTAGCAACTTTTATATTTCTTTCCTTCTACCTGGAACGCTGTTCTTACACACACGCTCAACATATAATACATATATATATAGGGAGACAAAGTGATACATACAAAGTCAGTATTCTTTACCTATTTTTCATAACATTGTTACGTAAAAACACACACAACCACACATACGTGATCTGTGACAACAACATACACATTGCTCTCGTTCTCCATTCCCCCTCTTCCTCTCTCGCTCTCTCAAAACGCATACACGTGCAAGTAAACACAATCATTCACAAAAATATAACTCATGTTCGTCAATGTGGCATAACTACAGAGTTGTACCACCCGACTTTGGAAGCTCATAACTTTCAGAAAAATGAATATTTTCTTTATGAAATTTTCTATGCATATATTATTTATTATGTAGATTCCGAATATACAAAAATTTTCGGTGAAAGTGTTTTGGGAGCGGGTGGGGCTCAATTTTCGGAAATTCCATTTAAATTCCTCTTAACTTCCAGGAAAATGAATATTTTTTTGTGAAATTTTCTACAAATATACCTTGATGTATGTACATTTCAAGGATGTAGGAATTTTGAAGCAAACAACTGTAGGTTATTTTTGAGAAGTGTTCCCCACTCGGTGGTGTTTCGGAGCAAGTCGTCCCTATTTGTTTCATTTTTCTCTATTATGAGCGTATGTGCATCCGTAGATTTCTAATGAAGTAACAGGCAGTGAAGAGAAGCTGTCATAAGAAAACTTTTAACTACCTCTATTCCTTTCTCTCCCTCTCTCTACCTCTTCCTCTCTCGCTCTCTCAAACGCATACACGTGCAAGCACACAATCATTCAGTAAAATATAACTCATGTTCATCAATGTTTTGTAAATATACTACAATTTTCACTAGGGTGTTAGGGTTAGGGTTTTAGGGTCAGGGTTAGGGTT
>NC_068983.1:90682086-90688877 GCF_001194135.2 Octopus bimaculoides
TATATATATGTGTGTGTGTGTGTGTGTGTGTGTGTGTGTGTGTGTGTATGTATATAAGTATATATTGAAAAAAAAGTCGTCAGAATTTTGGAAAAAAACTTCTTTAATTTATTTTATACCTACATTTTGATATTAATGTTTTCGTTCCTCTTTCGAAAATACAGAAATCTTGCTTATTTATATAAAACGTTTTTTTTGGATTTTGTTGATAAGAGAACATTGTTTTTGTTTTGTTTTTTGGGGTGAGGCTTTGGAGACAATGGAAGATGGATAAGCAGATAGATAGATACACAGACAGACAGACAGACAGACAGACAGACAGATAGATAGATAGATAGATAGATAGATAGATAGATAGATAGATAGATAGATAGTCAGACAGATAGAAAGATGGGTAGGGTAAAAGAGAGAGAGGGGCTTTTCTTTTTCCTATCCACCACTTTCATTGTATTGAAATGGATAAAAGTAAAAACTTGTTTACTACTTACACCATTGTTTTGAGATGGTTTCTAGGGATGGTAAGAAAAGAAAAGAAAAAGAGGAAATATATATATATATATATATATATATATAGAGAGAGAGAGAGAGAGAGAGAGAGAGAAATATATATAGATAGATAGATAGTTAGATAGACAGATAGATTGATAGTCAGACAGATAGATAGATGGGTAGGGTAAAAGAAAGAGAGAGAAGGGTTATTCATTTCCTATCCACCACTTTCATTGTATTGAAATGGTCTTTTTAAGGATTGTCATATGTATATTTATATATATATAAAGTTATATATAAAGTTAAAGACTTGTTTACTACTTTCACCATTGTTTTGAGATGGCTTCTAGGGATGGTAAGAAAAGGAAGAAATGAAAAGAAGAAAGAAGAAAAAATAGAGCATAAGAAATAGAAAATATATTTGTAAATGTGAAAAATCAATTAGTAAAAATAACTATATTTATCATATCATACCCACACATATATGCATATACATACATACAAAACGCCCTCTTGATTTTTTTTCTCTTTCAAACATTTAATTTTGGAGAGAATCTTTTTATGAAGTGTAGTTCCATTGCCTTTCAGTATTGTGGATCGTCCCGTGTACACTTGTGAAAAGGAAAGATCTTGAACTTTCCATCTCCGCATATTTCCAGATGTTTACTCAATGGAATCATTCTTAGTTCTTCTTGCTGGATATGTTGCCTGTGAATTCTTGCACGTTGGCAGAGGGAGTTATTCATTTCGCCGATGTAATTTTCTTTACAGTTTGGGCAGGTAATGCAGTATATCAGATTTTGTGTTTAACAGTTCATATCTGCATTTATTTTTTAAATAGATCTGCTCATGAATTTTATGTGGGAACCACTTTCGATGTATTTGAAGTTGTTGGTATTGTTACACGTTCCACATCTCCTATCTCCAATTCTTTTACTATGAATTCTGGTTTAGTCTCTGATCTGAATTCTGCCCTTGTGAAATGTTTTTAAGGGTTTTTGGTTGGTGTCTGCTATTCCGTAAGGTGTTTTTTTCAATCAGAGTTTTCATCTTGGGGCTTTGAAGGAGTATAGGCAAGTTCAATTTTATGGTGTGGAATATGTTGTTCCAGGACTGTATGTGTTATTGAACGGAATCATGTTTTTCCTTTGGTGTCCGTAGTTGGGTGATATTCAGTTCCATTGCTGTTTTAATTTCTTCATTAATTAGGCCTAAGGGGTATTTTTGTATAGTAAGGAAGCCTTTCAGTTCGTTGAGTCTGGTTTCACGTGTTTTAGGGTCACTTACTATAGCACAAATGCGTGTAGCCATGCTGCATGGGCTGTTTCTTTTGATGTGTGATGGATGGCAAGAGTAGAAATTTAAGTATTGGTGTGTATCGGTTTTTTTGTAAAATATGTCTGTTGTGACTGTGCAGTTTTGTATTTTCATGTGGATATCCAGGAATGGTAGTCCATTGCAACTGGATTCCGTTGTGAATTTGATGGAAGGATGAAGTGTGTTTAGTATATTGTTAAATACGTTTAGATCTTCAGTCGATTTTTCCCAAAAAGTAAAGCAATCATCAAGGAAGCGTTTCTTTTTTTTAATATCTTTCTTGTATTCCTGATCAAAAGATTTTTCTACTTCCTCATAGATCTTTTCTTCTAAGTATCCCATAACTAAGTTTGCATATGAGGGCACAAATCGTGTACCCATTATCTGTCAATATGTTTTATTGTCGAATTTAAAGGTATTTTCCTCTAGTACTAGACATGTGGCCTTGGTGATGAAGTCAGTCTTGAAGCGATCATTTATCCGTTCTCTATGTTTTTCTACCCAGTGTTTGATTGCTTCTAGGCCTAAAGGTGAGGTATATTGGTATAGAGATTAGTGACATCAAAACTTGCCAGTATAGTATCTTCTGCAACAGTGGGTGGGGGATGTGTTGGATGAAATCTATGCCATCTCGTACATAGCTGGGTATTAATGGTCACAAAAGTTTTAGGAGTATATCTAAAGAATGACTTAGCTGTTGTGTTGGTGCTTGAGGTCCAGCAACTATTGACCTTAGTTTGAGGTCAGCAGGTCTTAGTATTTCTACATATTGGTTTTTCTGCTTATTTATGGCATTTTGTATTTCGGAGCTTTTGTGGATTTTAGGCAATCCGTAAAAATTGCTCTCTTTGATTACAGAGTTGCATATATACTCTTTTTCCTTGTCATCGAAAGAATCTTGGAATTCATTGATTAGTCTTCTGATTTTATTCATTATTGTTTTTCTGAGTGTCTTGGTTCTTCCTTATTGTAGGTTTCGTTTGTTAACATTTCCAATATTTTATCTTTATAATAGTCTTTGTCCATGATAACTATTGGCCCTCCTTGTCAGCTTCTTTTAGGATGATTGTGTTGTCATTCTTCAGTGTTTGTAAAGCTTTCTTTTCTTTTTTACAAAGGTTTTGTTTACATCTGTGGGTATTTAGGGGAAATTTTGAAATTGTGTCTATATACGCATCCAAATATTTGTCCTTTCCCTTATAGGGAGTGAAGTGGGATTTATTTTGGACTATTGATTCATCATTTAAGTCTTTATGGTTGAAGAATTCTATAAGTCTGAGATGACAGTTGAAGTGTTCAATATCAGATTTCAGTTCAATTAGGTTAGGCGTGGATGTCGGGGTAAACTTTAAACCTTTTAACAGGAGGTTGATCTCATTGCTGTTGATGTTCCTATTTGATAAATTTATAATTTTCGGGTGTATATGTTGTGTGTAGTTAATTAACTTTGGTGTATTATTGGGTCCAGTGTGTGGTTTTGGTATTTCCTCCCTAAAAAAGGAATTGTGTTTCCACGTCTTCATTGTCTGGTCTTGGTGTTCTGATTTCCATGTAGGTGAGAGGATGGTTCATGTCTTTTATACCAATTCTGTTGATTATAAGTTTCGTTTTCTTCCCATCTTTCATGCTTTTTTCGCCATTCAAGATATATGGGAATATTGGTTGTAAATCGTGTTTCTTGAGTTGTCATGATTATTATTCCTATTAGAGTATCTGTGCTGTCTGTATTTTATTTGTTTTTCTTCCTATATATTCATCCATCTGGGGTACATGTTATTACGGGTTGGTGGTTGTCTTTCATGTCTGTTTTCCTTTTCATTTATCCATCTACAGTGTTTGGACGTCTTCTATATTTCATTTGTTGGCTATTTGCAGTGTTATGTATTGTTGGATATGGTTTTCTAGTCTGTACTTGGGGCGAGATGGAGGTCGTTTCCGTGTATGTTTTTGGGTAATTAGAGGTTCAGTATCTCAGTTCGATTCCTCTGGGGTTAGTGTCTATATTTGTTTTCAATTTCTTCGTTGTTGTGGTTTCGTTTTCAGAATAGATTTATCTCCATAGTTTTTTTCATAGTTAGTGAACCACTCTTGTTGTTTTTCCCACATTTTTATGGATTTCTCTTCTCGCTTTGTATCTTTTTTCCATAGTTTTTGCAGTTTTTCATGATATTGATTGTTGCTTTGCTCAGCAATTTCAGCAAACATAATTGCGTCAATATTCTTCACTTTTTCTTCGTGTCTTGCTTTTCACGATTGTAGAAGAGCGATTTCTGTTTCCAATTGGCATAGAGCTAAACTCGCACGTGTATTTGTCTCTTCCAGTGATTCATTCCTTATTTCTTTAATAAGAAATTTTCTGGGCAGGGCTGGTTTTTCTTAACTTCGCCAGTTCTGGTAGGTGTTTGCTATATTGTTGCATCGAATGCTTTTCCAGTATGCATGTTTCCTTTGATTCAGGAGTTTCCTCCAGAGATATGGTTTTAAGGTATTATGCTGATGTACTTCTAGAGATGTGGCTTCAAGTGAGTTTGTCCTTGTAGTTTGTCTGTTATTGGAGCACCTTCCATATGGGTATCATTTACAGTTCTATCTGTATTTGTGAAGATTGCATCTAGTCTTGAAATAAGTAAATTTAACGTATTAGATATTTCTGTAAGAAGTGCTTCTGTATTAGTTGTGTATCTTGGCTGTGAGTCTGATTGTGTTCCATTCATTCTGGCGTTTTGTACATCCAAGGATATATGTACAGAGTGTTAGAGGCAAGAAGAACTAAGAATGATTCCATTGAGTAAACATCTGGAAATATGCGGAGACGGAAAGTTCAAGATCTTTCCCTTTTACAAATGTACACGGGACGATCCACAATATCGAAAGGCAATGGAACTACACTTCATAAAAAGATTCTCTCCAAAGTTAAATGTTTGAAAGAGAAAAAAGAAAAGCAAAGAGTACGTTTTGTATGTATGTATATGTATATATGTGTGGGTATGATATGATAGATATAGTTATTTTTACGAATTGATTTTTCAAATTTACAAATATTATATTTTCTATTTCTTATTCTCTATTTTTTCTTCTTTCTTCTTTTCATTTCTTCCTTTTCTTACCATCCCTAGAAACCATCTCAAAACAATGGTGTAAGTAGTAAACAAGTCTTTACCTTTATATATATATATATATATATATATATATATAAATAAATATATATATATTTGACAATCCTTAAAAAGACCATTTCAATACAATGAAAGTGGTGGATAGGAAATGAATAGCCCTTCTCTCTCTTTCTACCTGTCTGACTATCAATCTATCTGTCTATCTATATATATTTCTTCTTTTTTTTTCTTTTCTTTTCTTCCCTAGAAACCATCTCAAAACGATGGTGTAAATAGTAAACAAGTTTTTACCTTTATCCATTTCAATACAATGAAAGTGGTGGATAGGAAAATGAATAGCCCCTCTCTCTCTTTTACCCTACCCATCTTTCCATCTGTCTGACTATCAGTCTGTCTGTGTATCTATCTGCTTATCCATCTTCCATTGTCTCCAAAGCCTCACCCCAAAAGACAAAACAAAAACAATGTTCTCTTATAAACAAAATCCCCAAAAAACATGTTTTATACAAATAAGCAAGATTTCTGTAATTTCACAGAATTATATTTGATAAGTTCGAAAGACAAACGGAAGCACTAATATCAAAATGAAAGTATAAAATAAAGAAATTTTTTCCAAAATTCTGACGACTTATTTTTTCAATATTTAATTCTGTACATCACACCTGACACTCTAGTAGTAGTAGTAGTAGTACTATATATATATATATATATATACACACACACACATATACTGTTTCAAGTGTGCTTGTCCGAAACAGTAAGGACTTCCGCTAACTTAACTGAGGAAGGAGGGCTACGAATGAACCTTCTCTTTTTGCCTGTCCTAGTTTTTGTTTCTCCTGTCTGCCTCTGTATCGTCTATCTGTCCGAATGTTTTATTCTCCTCTATTGAGTTTTTGTTCTATTTTTTATATCTATATATACATATAGGCATACGTACACACTTCTGCTCACCTTATAGTAGGTATCTACATTTTGTATGACTCTTACTCTATCTTTTAGTTCTCCTCATACTTTCTTCTTCTTTTCTTTTACTTGTTCTCCCCTCTCTCTCTCACATTTCTTGGCCCTTTCTGTCCTTAACTCCAACTGTTTCCCCTTCATTTATCTCCCCTGTACCTTTCCCAGTCTGATTTTTTTCTAATCCTTCAATCCTGCTGCCCCCACTCTCTCCTTCCATGTGACTGGTCTGTCCAGTCATAAGCTTTCTTTCTTGGCCTGACTGCCGACCACCAACACCTCTTATGTGCCTCTCCTATGTTCCTGCCTTTAGGCTTTCACTTAATACACGCCAGCTCAATTTCATTCATTCTCAGTCAAAAGACACCTGTTGTTATTTTCCTTTTTTTTGTAATTGTAATTGTGTACCATGTTCTCCATTTTTTTGTCTTTGATGCCATACACATTTGCTAGCTTTCTTCTTAGCTTAGACTTTTTTGGGGGCAACCAGATTGAACTGTCTCAAGTGTGACTGCCCGAAGCAGTAAGGACTTCCGGTAACCTGACTGAGGGAGAAGGGCCATGAATGACTCGTCTTTTTTTGCCTGTCCTTTAATTGTTGTTTTTTTCCTGTCCGCCTATCTACTGAATGTTTTATTGTACTCTATTGCGTTTTTGTTCCATTATATATATATATATATATATACACATATATATTTCGTTTTGGGATTTGGTTTGCAAGATTTTTTATGTGATTTCGTGTTGAAGCATATACTGTTGTGTCTGGGGAGAGTCATTTCCTTATTGTGCCTTAAAATTTAACACACTCACCGGTAAAATTTCCACTTATTTCTTATTTTTATTTTCCTAAAATTTTCGTTGCGTCTTGCAACCTTTTCAATAGTCTTGATGGTCAGAGTGAAGACTATT
>NC_068983.1:90689155-90692060 GCF_001194135.2 Octopus bimaculoides
ACATATATGTATGTATGTATATACATATGTAATATATTTTGAATATAGAGATGTCTGTGTATTTGCTTTTCACGTGAAAATTGCTTCACCAACTGCTTCCATATTTGTGATGCATGAATAATTTGGCCTTGGACAAATGTTAGGCTCTTCATTTGATCTTTTTACTAAAAATAATATTGCTTCATATATATCATTCACTTCTTTAAAAAGGTTTCTCTATGTCAGCTTCCAGTATTGATGTAGCAACACCAAAAAGCTTCACTCCCTATTTCTGTGCTTTCATTTCAAGTTTTAATTCACTATTTGCAAACAACTATGATAAATTACTGAAAGAAATATATATTAAGTTCACAAATTTAAACATTCTGTACAAGAGCTTTTATTTATATGATTTTTTCATTTCATGTTTATTACATTCATTGTTCGCAATATTCTCTCTCTCACACACACACACATCAGTCACACATGCACACGTGTGTTTTTGTAAGTACATTTGTATACATTTATGTATGTGTTTGTGAGAGAGAGAGAGAGAGAGAGAGAGAGTGAATGAGAGAGAGAGAGAGATAGAGAGATAGAGTGAATGAGTGAGTCAAGGGGTGCGTTGTCATGTATACATACATAAATTCATATGCATACATTTGTATGTATGTGTGTGAGGCTTAGAGAGAGAGAGTGATGTCTATGTGGCATTCTCTCTCTCATACACACACACACACACAAAAAAATGTATGCATATTTTTGTATGTACGTATACATGACAACACACCCCTTCTCTTTCTCTCTCATACATGTCCATTTCATCTGATGTTTGATACTCTGTGTGTGTGCATGTGTGGGGAGTTCCACAATTGCCTTTTATTTCAATTACTCTTGTGAAGATATTCATGTAACTCATTTTTTCATTTAATCCCCATTTTAATTTTTGTAAAAGATGAGTCGGGGTGGATGTAGATGATCAGTATTCTACAGTGAAGCAAAGATGAGTACAAGTAGCCAGAGTCAATGTTGAATCCTGCAACTCTGTTAATTCTATCAAGTATGTTTGCAAATATATAAACAAAGGCTTAGATGCTGCAACATACACTCTTATGTGAATGGCAGTCAGCTGATAAACAAAAATGACGAAGATGCACAGTATGACAGAGGAAGATACATTAGTACCAATGAAGCTTTTTGGTGCATCTTCAATTTTCCCATTCATGAGAGGCACCCAGCCATCATTCATCTAAGTGTCCATCTAGAGAATGACCACAGGGTTATCTTTACAAAACAAGCAACCTTGCAACAAGCACTTTCTTCAAAAGAAACTAGCCTTACTATCTTTTTTAAGTTGTGTCAAGTAGATGAAGATGCAAGAAAACTCCTTTACCCACAATTGCGCAAGTATTACACCTGAAAAAAACAATAAATGGCACAAGAGAAAATGTGGGGCTAAATGCTCTTGCAAGAGTTTACAGTGTCTCCCACAAGCCAAGCAGAATGCTACTACTTACGCCTCCTTTTGCATGAAGTATGTGGTTCCAAGATTCGATGGTCATGTGTGAAACTTATAGGGAAGCATGCTATCAACAAAGTTTCTTTTAGAAAATGATGAATATTGGGACTTTGCATTGAGTGAAGCATCAGTATCAGATTCTCCAAGGAAACTCTGTAACCTTTTTGCAATTATACTGAACATGTGTCAACTTGGCAGTCCCCTACAGCTTTAGATGAAACATCATGAGGAGACGGCTGAGGATTTAAAGTATGCAGTTCAACAGGCAAACCCAGATATCAGTATTCAGTTCTCTGAAATAATTTTTAACTAAGCACTGACTGAAATTGAGGATTGAGTTTTGGCCATGGGAGGCAAAAATTTGCAAGAGTCTGGCTCTGGACTGCTGAAAACAAGCCATCAAATTAGTGATTTAACTTCAAGAGACATATCAAAAGAGACAAATTATGACATCACAGACTTGGTTACATTTGTGAATGAACATGAACCTAAACTTCTTCCAAAACAACACTGTGCATATAAGATTTTTTATTTTTATTATTATTATTTTTGTATTATGAATTCAGAATTGATTTCCCAATTGATGAATAAACTCAATTTAGAATAACAAATTTCTTTACAGCATATTTTTCTTTTATCTTCCAATATACAAGGAACAATTTCATTCCTGGGCAATGCTGGGTGCCTCTGCTAGTTTATACATAATATATATATATACATATATATTAGGTTGTCAAGTATGAAATTTGTAGTAAGGTAAACTTTGACAGCTGCTCATTTTGCGCCATTATTATATTTTGACAATATTTTTTGTTAGAAAGCTGACACATTTATTTCTTTATTCTAACTCATTTTTCACTTTATAAAGTATTTATAAATCGTTTTTTGCTATATTTGTTTAGAGATAGATAAGTTGGAAATTTGTACAGTTTTGAAATATGAGTTTTTTCTTGGAAATACAGCATTACAGACAGCTCAGAATATTAACGGAGTATTTCATTCAAATATTATTACACAGCAGACAGTATCAAATTGGTTTGCAAAATTTTGTTCTGTTAATTTTGACCTCACAAATGAGCAACGCGGCCAACCAGAAACAAAGGTGGATAATGATGAACTGAAAGCCACCATCGAGTCAGATCCATCTCAAAGTGCTCATGAGTTATCGTTGTTGTTTGGTGTTAGCAAGCAAACAATATTGACTTACCTAGTTCAAATCGGTTAAGTGAAAAAGTGAAAGTGGGTTTCACATGAACTCAATGAAAATCAGGAACAGCAATGTTTGGAAACCTGCTTTATGCTATTTTCTCATCACAAAAAGGAATCATTCTTGAATTGAATTGTAACATGTGATGAGAAATAGATCCAATACAACAACCAGAAATGTTCAGCACAATGGTTGGACAA
>NC_068983.1:90692559-90695300 GCF_001194135.2 Octopus bimaculoides
CAGAATTTGGATAACTTTTTGATAGGAAAAAAATTTAATTATGATGATGCTGTAAAACAAGCCTTCCAAGATTTTACTGACTCTAGATTGCCAGGCTTTTACAGTTCTGGGCTGGACAAGCTACTGCTGAAATGGCAAAAGTGTACTGACAATATGAGTGCATACTTTGATGAATAAAACTATTCCTTGTATTTATAAAATTTTAGCAAACTTTTCCCTTTCTACAAATTTCATACTTGACCTAATACATATATATGTAATACATGCATATATACATACATATGTATGTAATATATGTATACACTCAATTCTCTTTTTGCACGGTTTAGAAATAACACGGTCTAACAAAAAGAACCTATTTTTTTGCACTATTTTTTTTTAGTTTAACAAAGTTTAAACATCTGTCCTTGTGTGACCACAGAATTTATTGCAAGTGGCAAGTAAACATCAATCAATTATAATTTGCAAAACACCAAAACTCTACATAACATGATTAAGTAACAATTTAGTTAAGTAAAATACAATCCAATCTAATTTTTCCGTATAGTGATACCCCACTCTCCAGTGTGGGTGGGACCTATGCGCTATACATAGCTCTGGCTGCATGTAACAATTCCATGAGACGGCATGCAATGGCAGTTGTTAGCATCTGGTCTAATACTAAAGAAGTGTCGGGTGTTTCATCCTCTAATATATTTTTTTATTTGCAATTGTGATAACCCCAAAAGGTTGGTTGATACATCTAAGAAAAATAAAAGAGCATCAATTTCTTTGGAAACCAAGATCAATATTTTGGATCGTCTTCATAAGGGCAAAAGTGCAGTGTCTTAGGGAAGAACTTTCTGCCTGAACGAAGCTACGATAAGAACGATCAAAAGGAATGATGTTGCCATTAGAAGATCTATAGCTTTTGGAACAAAATTATCTGCCAAGTCGTTGTCATATACAAGAGACATGATTCAAGGAAAAATGGAGAAAGCTTTAATAATATGGACAGAAGAAAACAACCACAAAAAGGATACCAAGTAGATGGTAAAACCATAAAACAGATAGTATTACAATTTTACAAGAAGATTAATGATCTGGAATCATCAAGTGTGTTACATCTGTCTAGTGATAAAAAGAAGAATGAATTTGCTGCAAGTATGGGATGGTTTACAAAATTCCTTGAAAGACATAATATAAAAATGAGAGGTGAAATTTCACTGTTGCTGAAGAATTTCTTCCAAAACTAGCCAAAATAATTGAAGAAGGTGGTTACATTTCAGACCAAGTTTTCAATGCAGATGAAACTGGTCTTTTTGGAAAAAAATGTCAAACAGAACATATATAGCAAAATCAGAGAAAAGTGCCAGTGGTTTTAAGGTAGCTAAAGACCGTGTAACTTTCTTGTTATGTAGCAACGCTTCAGAAGATTGTTTGTTAAAATTGTTATTAATTAATCAATCAGTTCGTCTGCATGCAATGAAAGGCGTAGACTTAAGTAAATTACCAGTTCAGTGGAGAGCCAATAAAAAATCATGGATGACAACAGAAATATTTACTGAATGGTATAACAACTACTTCGTTTCTAAAGTAAGAAGATATATGGAAGATAAAAGTCTTGAGTTTAAAGTCCTTTAACTTATAGACAATGCAGCCGGTCATCTAGATTTGGAACACCTGAATGTAAAAGTCATATTCTTGCCACCTAATACAACATCGCTGATTCAACCACTTGATCAGGGTATAATTTCAACATTCAAATAATATTATAACCAGCGAACATTTGAGTATATTATAGATGGTACACTTTAAATCATGGAAAAAATTTACTACAATTAATAATGTTAAATATGCTGCCCTGGCTTTATCCAAATTAAAGCCATACACCCTAAATGCATGCTGGAGATCACTTTGGCCAGAATGTGTAAAGCCTAAAAATCTCATACCTAGTATAAATACGAACGAATTACATTCTGATATCATCACTTTGTCACATCAGATTGGTAGAGAAGGTTTTGAAGAATTAACAATTGAAGATATTGCAGAATTAACAACTGATGAAGCTCCTAATGAAGAACAAATTATAGAGAGTATTTCAGAGAATGTATGTGATTTCAGGTTAGTGGAACTACTTCTTCATCATCACTACTATAAACTATATGGAAGTACAATTCTAGAAGGCCTCCAAATAGCCAATAAACTTGGAAACCATTTTCTTACAAATGATAACTATGTTGAACAAGCTGTGCAACTCCAATGTGATTTGAAAATGACTATGGCATATTATGAAGAATCATATAAAGAACTAACAAAAACAAAATCACAGTGTCTGATAACCAAATTTGTATTCAAAACCAGTGAAACAAAAGAAACACAAGGCATTAATTTTATTCAAGATACACATGGAGATATATTGCCATTAAATATTTCCAGTGATGAGAGAGATTTTGTGCCACTGAAAACCAACAAAGCGAGCACGTTTACTATCTAGTAGTGACACTGAATGACTATGTTTTATATATATATATATATATATATATATACGTATGTATAAATAAAAAATTCAGTTTATTTGTATATACAAACATACATATGTAATATATATATATATATATATATATATATATTTTATTTGTTTCAGTCATTTCACTGCAGCCATGTTGGAGCACCGCCTTTATATGTATAGAAAGTCTTTTTCATTTTCCTGAGCATCAAACTAATACACCTGCTTGTTGCTCATACCTGTCTTTGTCTTT
>NC_068983.1:90695665-90696361 GCF_001194135.2 Octopus bimaculoides
TATATATATATATATATAGCCGTTGCCAGTGCCTGACTGGCCTTCATGCTGGTGGCACGTAAAAGCACCCACTACACTCTCGGAGTGGTTGGCGTTAGGAAGGGCATCCACCTGTAGAAACTCTGCCAAATCAGATTGGAGCCTGGTGTAGCCATTTGGTTTCACCAGTCCTCAGTCAAATTGTCCAAACCCATGCTAGCATGGAAAGCGGACGTTAAACGATGATATATATATACATATGTATGTGTGTGTGTATATGTTGGTGTGTCTGTGTTTGTCCTCTCTAACATTGCTTGACAATTGATGCTGGTGTGTTTATGTCCCGTAACCTAGCGGTTTGGCAAAAGAAACAGATAGAATAAGTACTAGGCTTACATAGAATAAGTCCTGGGGTCAATTTGCTCAACTAAAGGCGGTGCTCTGGCATGGCTGCAGTCAGATGTAAAAGAATATATACATACATATGAAATATATGTACACACATATATACATGCACACACACATATACTCTTTTATTTGTTTCAATCATTTGACCGTGGCCATGCTGGAGCACCACCTTTATTCGAACAAATCAACCCCAGAACTTATTCTTTGTAATCCTAGTACTTATTCTATCGGTCTCTTTTGCCAAACTGTAAGTTACAAGGACAAACACAGACACAGACACACATATATATATATATATATATATATATA
>NC_068983.1:90696755-90713325 GCF_001194135.2 Octopus bimaculoides
GGTCTTGGGTGGGTATGGGTTGGTGTGTCTGTATGTATGGAGATACACATCCATACATACACAGTACATAGTCACAAAAACCCATACACACACACAGACATGCACACACAAGAGACAGAGGTACACACACACATGCATAAAAACACAAACACGAACACACAAACACATGAATATGCTGAATACATACATATATACATACACATATATACATACATATACATACACATACATATATACATACATATATACATACACATATATACATACACTTACATGTATGCATACATACATACATGTGTATGCACACACACACACTGACCCACACATGTGCACAAACGAACAAAAAGAATGCAGCTTGAAAAACAGAGTCAACAACTATTGAAAAGGTTGCAAGACGCAATAAAAATTATAGAAAAATAAATAAGTAAATGAGTGGAAATTTTACCGGTGAGTGTGTTAAATTATAAGGTACTAAAAGAGAATGACTCTCCCCAGACAAAACAAAATATGCTTGAACACACGAACTCACATAAAGAATCTTGGAAACCAAATCCCCAAAACGAAATATATATATATATAATAACATAAATAATATATAAATATATGCATATATCCATACATATATGTACATACCTACATCTATATGTATACATACATGCATATATGGGTACAGGACATCACAAAAACGTTAAACACAATGAGAAACGAAAACATAAAGACGAAGACAGAAAACAAACTTTTTTTCAGACAATGAAAAAAAACAGAGAAACGAGACATGCAACATAAAGAATATTTCCCTTCTTCAGTTGTCCCTGTTCCATCTACTCCACATTTCAAAGGCAAGGACATAGAAATAAATAGAGATGCACACACTATATGAACATACATATAATTATGTGTATACACATATGTGAAATGAAATCCTAATTTGTGAAGTTTGAATTAAAATAAATTGCATAAATGGAATGCAAAAGCAAAGTAGACCGAGGAAAAGATGGAGGGGACAGCTGGAGAAGGAGATTGGGAAGGTTGGCTTGAAAAAGGAGGATGCCCAAAACTAGGTGAGATGGTGTGAGGGGGTTGCTATGGCATTGAGGTAGATCCAGCCACCCCTGTTATCGGGTACAAAACCCAGATTTAAAACACTGAATGATGATGAAACATACAGCCACAGAGATACAGTCATATATATATATATATATATAGACATACACATGTGTACACATGTATGCACACAATTATACATACATACTCACAGACATTCACACCTACACATAATACATATATGCATACACATTATGTGCATGTCTACGAGTATGTGTATTTATGTGTGCATAAATTAGACGAAGTATTCTATGTACAAGGCATAGTATTTGATAAATATTTGACATTTTAAAGAAGATATTAAAAAATATTTTAGAAACAGTTCAAATTGTTCTTGATTCTTCAATAAACTGCCTTTATTGTAATTCTAAGCAATTCCTACATAAAATCACTTTGCAGAACTTAAATAATACAATTACAGTGTTTGATATTCCAAAACATTCAAAATAAAATAAAATGGTAAAAAATAATTTTAAAATTTATCTGCTTTATATTCAGAATACTATTTGTATTACTGTAATAAAACAATAGAATTTCGTTTATTATTCTGTTGAAACTTTGAGTTATTAGTGTAAAAAGATCAAAGAGAATTTAATCAAAATATCTAAGTGCCGCTATCTATACAGCTAATGAGAAGTTTATCCATGACATGGCCAAAATTCACCAATATATATATATATATTTTTTAACATGATATTTTATAACAAGAAACATCATAATATATTTTAAACCAAAAAAGAGATTTTTAAAAAATATAACAAGTAGTAAAATAATGAAGTAAAAAATGATTTCTTACAATAATAATAATGATGGCAATAATTGTAATCTCAACCATAATTATTATTTGAAATATTTCTTCAAATTTTAACAGTTATTAATTTAAATATATTTTATGAAGGAAAAGAAAAATAGCCCCTGCTAACTTTGTGTTTCGTTAACAATGGCAACAATAACAGAAACAAGAACTGAAAATAGACCTTGGTGCTATTTACCAGGTGTTGTAACATTCATGGCTCTGTAGGAAGTGTTTTCTTTTAATGTTATAACAGAACTTGTTGATTCTGTGCTACTTTGGCTAGTATTATACAAATACTCATGACGGCAAAGAGGTAATGTATCACTTGTCTTTGATTCAGTCAAATTAGAAAAGGAGTCTGAAGGAGAAATACATGTGTCAAAGGAATCTTCTGGAGAACGCAATGGGCTTATATCTTCAAAACTGTCAGGAGAATAAGGTGAGGATTTATGATCTGCTCTATCAAGTGATACAGTTGCTGGTGCAGTTTTTTCATTACACAAACTAGTAAAAAGCAATGAACTCTCAACACTGTGTTGCTTTGACCGGAAAGCTTTTCTTCGTGATGCTACCCTGCTTTGTGGACTTTCTGTTGGATTATTAGATTTGGCATTGTTCTCTTTTATAGAATGATCTGAGACCTGTACATCTTTGTTGGCAGTAAAGCGATTCATATGTGTATTACAAAAAAACTCTCCCAGATTGGATAAAATGTCTAAAGGAAAGTCAATGTTACGTTGTTGAGATGTGCTTCCATGAATAGACTCTTGATGAAAACGTTCTGCAGCCTGACGAAGAAGCACTGGAGATCCAGGCAATGACTGACACTTGCGTCTTCCTAATGGACGTTTGTTGCGAGGATAACAGTCTGGAGTTATTGGTGTACAGGGAGGTGTGAATGGTGAAGATGGTGATGGCAGGTCAAATGATAAATTCATGTCTCTGTGAACTCCTAGAACTTTCTTACCATCACAGAATTTGTTTAACATAGTAAATGGGTTTGAACGAGCAGGGATGTAAAATGGATCAGCTTCACTCATAGTTTGACCAATGACTTTAGCAGTCATTGTAGGATCATCATCCATTGAAGACCAATTGCAAGAATCTAAGATATTGTCTTCAGATCGAGACCTCTTACAAGATGTTTTAGAATCTGCAATATAGATTTTACAAAATTTAACAATGGCTTTTTTCTGTTTTTCATTTTTGCATATATTTCTTAGTTACTATTCTATAATTTCATATACTAGTGGCAATCAGGACTGGTGTTTTATAGATAGAATTTCATAGCATTAAACTACTCAACCATTAAAATGGATAGTACCTATTTTTCAGCTAAGATGACTGAAGCAAGCAGAATGATCTTATCTTGCAGTCAATTTTTCATTATTATCCAAAGTGACAAGTATGTGTGTTGGTTGTGGTATGTTATATAAAACTTAAACTTATTGTAATATCTCTGTGCAACTGTTTACTGGTTGCATACTCAAGACTTTTTCACATTCCATTGGCAAATTATGAACATTATTTCGTTTATTCTTTTACTTGTTTCAGTCATTTGACTGTGGCCATGCCGGAGCACAGCCTTTTAGTCGAACAAATCGACCCTGAGACTTATTTTTTGTAAGCCTAGTACTTATTCTATTGATCACTTTTGCTGAACCGCTAAATCATGAGGACGTAAACACACCAACATCGGTTGTCAAGCGATGGTGGGGGACAAAGACAGACACAGAAATACATATATACATATATATATATATATATAGGACAGGCTTCTTTCAGTTTCGATCTACCAAATCCACTCACAAGGCGTTGGTTGGCCCAAGGCTATAGTAGAAGACACTTACCCGAGGTGCCACACAGTGGGACTGAACCCAGAAACATGTGGTTGGGAAGCAAGCTTCTTACCACACAACCACTCCTGCACCTATATGGTTATTATTTAGCTCCAAGCTTCCTGAAACAGCTGTCAAGTTAAAAATTATGTACTCTCTTTTTAGTATTCTGTATTTTTTTGCACTTTATGCAAATACATTTATATATATATATATGTATATATTATAGGTACAGGCATGGCTGTGTGGTAAGAAGTCTGTTTCCCAACTATATGTATCCAGGTTCAGTCTCACTGCATGGCACCTTGGGCAAGTGTCTTCAACTATAGCCTAGAGTTGACCAAACCTTGTAATTGAATTTGGTAGTCGGAAATTGAAAAGAGCCCATTGTACATACGTGTATATATCTATGTATGTCTGTCTTTGTGTAGGCGTTTGTCCCCCACCACTGCTTGACAACCAAAGTGACAAGTATGTGTGTTGGTTGTGGTATGTTATATAAAACTCAAACTTATTGTAATACCAGGCTTTACGAAAAAATAAGTACTGGGGTCAATAAGTCCAACTACAATTCTCCAAAGCAGTGCCCCTAAAACAAGATAAAAGAAAAAAGTGTGTTTATCTTTCTGAACATACATATATATGTATACACCCAGAACCGCGCTAATAGCTTAGGAGTGAAATTTAGGATTTCTTGGTTTTCTGTGATTTCTCGATTTTGATGAAACTTTTCCCAGCTGGTTTGCACACTATTTTTATGTTTTCATTATTCTGTGTAACGTCCTTTCCTTTTTATTTCAGATTTTTTAGTTTTTGGGCGAACCATGTTAATAGCATCTCTCCTCTGTAAGAACAGTGAGGAAAGGCCTTAACGATGAAGAGAAGTCTGTCATCATCAACGTAGGTGTTAAAGGCACCTCTCTTCATGTCATTGCAGAGAATTTAGGTTGTCATATGGACACAGCCAGATGATTCCTTCACCAAGGAAGAAATGATCTGATTGTGGGACCTCCAAGATTGTGACAGCTAGGGATTTAAGGAATGTTGGTCGCAAGTTATGTGGAAAAACTGGACAAATAAGCAAACCCATTTTCACAGCCTCTGGACTTTCTCATGTACAGGAAACCACCAGAAATTGCATCCTCGGGACCATGGTTTCTGTGTGAAAACTCCTGAAATTTCCTCCTCCTTAACACCCAGTCACAGGAGTTGGGGCTTCAATGAGTCCAAAGTACATGACGTTAGACATGAGTTGTGTTCTGTTCACTGAAGAAAGCAGGGCAACTTTTGATGGGCCTGATGTTTGGGTCTATTTTGGAGATGAGTATCACCAACATTTACAATGTCAACAACAGGGTGGAGGAGTCATGTTGTGGGCTGGTATCATTGGAGACAGACTTGTTGGCTCAGTCAGGGTGTCTGAAAGAGTTAAAGTGACTGCAGCCGCCTACTGCAATCTCCTGAAGGAGGTCTTGAATCTCTGGTTAGAGGACATACTGCTGTCACTTCTAAGGAATATCATATTCATGCACAATAACACTCCCTCCCACTTTGCTAGGACAACCCAAACATTACTAGAGTCTTAGGGCATACAAGATGAAAGGTTGATGGCATGGCCACCAGCATCTCCAGATCTCAACCCTATCAAAAATCTTTGGTCTATCATTAAACAAGATATTTATACCGATGGACACCAATTTATGTCAAAAGATGTCTTATGGGTGATTATCAAAGCTGCAGCAGAGGCAGTCCAACTTGCTAGATTCCATATCTAATAGGGTTTTTGAAGTTATCCATCGGAATGGTGGTCATGTGGCTAAATAATTCATAATGCCAATAAATGTCATAATGTTATCATGGTTTTCTGTTAAATATATACTCAATGATACATATTACCCTTCATTTTCTGAAAAAAAAAATGTCTAGATGGGTTATTTTCTTACAAAAGTTATTAGCGTGGTTCACCTAAAAAACTGAAGAATCTAAAATATAAAAGAAAGGACGTTACACAGAATAATGAAAACATAACAAAGGTGTCGCCATTGTGTGTAAACCAGCTGGGAAAAGTCTTATCAAAATCGATTCTCAGAAAACCAAGAAATCCTAAATTTCACTCCTAAAGTTATTAGCGTGGTTTTGGGTGTATACATATGTCAAACCTAATTGCGTTTATCTGCATCACTACCCCCATATCAGCTCACCTTGGATTTCTCTTATAGCCATAGACCTAGTCCTGGATGATGAATTCAGGGTTCAAATTAATTTGAGGGGTAAAATAGAACTCAAAATATGAGTATATGTATACTTTTACTAATATTTAGCACAAGCAACAGAGTGACTCAAGGTTCAAGAGCTTCTTGTGTTGGCATATATATAAATCATGATCTAGATGTTTTCTATGCTCATGAAATTCTATGTAATGTGGAGCTGAGTAAACTTATTAATATATAATTCCTGAAGCATTCTAACATTTTGAATCAACAAAATGCAGCTAACTACAGTTCACACACATATAAGAGAAGTTGAAGGAAAAATATTTTTGACCCATTTGACTGTCATCAATTATATGCATCCTTAATACAAATTGTATTAAAAAAGCTATTACTTTCACCTGCTGTGTGTGTATTTACTAGCATCAATTTTTAAAGTATTACATATAATATTGTGTGTGTCTGTACACACATATACACACTCAAATTTATATAACTTCCTTCATGAAACTGACAAACAGCTACCACTTCCTATATGTGTAATTGACATCAGAAAGATTATCTAGCTCTACAAAGGATAATCACACCAACAAAAGTTATCTCACTCATATTGAATATTGAATGAGAAATAATAAAAAAGAAAAAAGCAATATATGTTATGCTTATCAGACTCTTACTTTTGTTATCTTTTCCAGAATTCCCAGGATTATTTAGAAAATGTCGCATCTGCAGCAAACATTCTACATTGTTAGCAAATGTTGGTCGTTTCAGAGGGTCAATCTAAAATTAAAGAAAAAAATTAATCTGTGAAGAAAATTTAGGTTCATGCAGTCAAGTCAAGGTTTATATCTTTTTGCACAAATAGAATATAATAGTTGACTAAAGACTGTTTGTTTTTTTACTGTTAACTTGCTGCACCTATAGCATTCCATGTTGAACTTCTTAGTGTATGTGTCATCTCTAGCACCATGCTTGTTTCCATCATAACTCAACAATGACTAAACTGGTATATACTTCAATTTTTATAGTTGGATATTCCAGCTTGAAAGATTTTTACCACAGATTTTACTCATCTTACAATAGTCATAGAATTCATTGAAGTAGAAATTATACAATACTCTGAAAAACAAAACTGGATTGATGAGTAACCACAAAATATATGATTTCTGTATAGTGGTTCATACATGAATCTGTTCAATCAAGGTCTAAACAAAATTAACATCTCCAAAGCCACTCTTTACAAATCATGGTTTATATTAGCAAATAGTCAATGAAGACCAAACCATTAACAAAATCACAACTCATACTCTTTTCTATTATCTGCTGATTATTTGCTCTGAAATTTCAGCAGATTATCCTCTGCAAATTTCAGTTCCTTTATTTTGACCATCAAACTGCAACTGTCTTTCTCAAGCATACCCACTTTCAAAAGAGAGAGAAACTTATTCCTCCTCTATATATCACACTTGTCCCTCCATCTGCAATAGTATACTCATATTGATTGCCAAGTCAATTCCAGGTCACCAACTACTTTGACTGGATCTTTACCAACCTTACTTCACCCTATCACTGGTAAACCAGACATTATCTACATCAGTGGTTTCCAAACTGACAAATACTAGCCCTCCAACAGAGAAAATTTCTCCCTCTTCACATTATTAAGAGAAAACAAATAAGAGTTTGTATCCATACAATACTTCTTTTGTTGCCATGGTGTTAGACAAGTTTTAAATTACCTGAATTTTAATAAACATGGCAATTTGTCCAACCACTTCCATGAGAAATAATGACCTAAATAATAACTCCTATAAAATCTAGAAAATCTCAAAAATATCATTTATAATAGGACCCTTCCAGGAATGCAGGTGTTAATGAAAACTTCTTGTTCTCCTAATTTATTTTGACTTCCTCAACCTGTCTGCAGATTAGCAATTTCCACTCTATACAAAGATATTTAATTGTAAATTCTTTCACTTGTTCTTTCCTGTCTTATTTTCTCTGACCTAACTATCTTCACACATTAAGTTTCTTTCTGCATCAGTCATGCAGCAGCAGTAAAAAGACCCTCTTTAATGCATACATGAGGATTACATATTTTTCCTTCTAAAATTGTTTTTTCTTCCCTGATTCCTTTTTCCATTTTTCAGATTTGTAAGCATTCTTGTTGATTATTTCTTAACTAACACTCTGTCATACTTTACAATTATTTTTCTTTCACTCGCTACTTTCAATTTATCAATAAAAATTTCATCTCTCTTAAACTTAGATTTCTCTTCTACCTCTTAGAATAATTTATTAAAAAGTCAACACCATCCATTTTAATAACTGTAAGTTTGAACTTGGGTCATTAAGGGTTGAGTATCTCAACCACAAAATCAAGATATCTGGTGATGAGATACAAACTGCCAACTTATCAGCAAGTAAGTCCTGCCAACTTGAGCAGATTTAACCAATGTTTTAGTAAAAACACACTTCCCACTACAAAAAAAAAAAAAAAAAAAAAAAAATCAAAGTAAACATAGAAAAGGAAACTATATGTTCCCATACCCTTACCTGACAACATCTGAATGCCAAGTGTAAGAAATCTAATGGACAATATTCAACCATTTCACTAAATGCAATGTAATCTAGACCAAAGTTCTAAAAATTAAAAAACAAAAATCACTGATTATGGACAGCTTCCAATCAATATAACATTGTCATATTTCAAATTTTAATGCAAAATCTACACTTCTTAAAATTTTCTAAATTAATCTACAAAACAAAGAAATGATGTCAAACACAGAAAAAGAAATCCATCTTCGATGCGTAAGCAATATTTTAATGTTGGTGTATCTATACAGCATCAGAAGTTATTACATGTCAGCACATGGCATTTCAAATAGAAAAAAACATACTATTTATTAATTATTAGTATCTGATATTAGAAGTCATTTGGCAGAATCATTAGAATGCTAAATGCCTTAACTGTACTTAGATACAATTTATTACAATCATGGTTCAAATCCTGCTGAAATACTAATCAAGCAATTAAGTTAATATATAATAAACTACCTCTGTCACATAAATTCCTGGATTTGTGCCTATGTAAAAAAAATATTATCATTAGGAGAGTTGTGGACTAGCATAATTGTCAGGGAATCAAACAAAATGTTTTCTAGTCTCTAATTATAACCCTTTACTTTCTGAGTTCAATTTTGCCTTTCATCTTTTTGGGGCCAATAAAATAAATAACATTTAAGTATTGGGTCATCCCATAAATAATGTTTTTTTTTACACTTCTTTTATTTTTCAAAATTAAAATAAACAAAGTTCTTTTTTAATCTAAAATATACTTTCCTTCATTTTCTACAAAGCCCTTCCATCTATCTGGTAGACTTGCAAGGTCCCTCTTCCAAAATTCACTTGTCCATGACTAAAAATACTCCACCAGTACTGTTCTGACCTTGTCTACAGAATTCATATTTTTTCCATCCAAATGATTTTGAAGACTGCAGAATAAATGATAATCAGATGGGGCAATGTCTGGCAAATATGGTGGGTGGGACATCATTTCCCATTTAAACTGCTCCAGCCTTCGGAATGTCATCCTCACTGTATGTGGCCGAGCATTATCCTGATGGAAGAGCACCTTTCATTTTGAAACCAAAGATGGTAATTTTCTGATGGCATGCAGGTGTTGATGAATGGTTGAATGACCAAATCCAAGCTTCTCTGCTAGTTCCTCAACAGTTACGATGGGATTTTGTTCCACCAGGGTTTGCAGGATGTCCTCGTCAAGCTCTACAGATCTTTCAGGACAAGGCTCGTCTTCTAGGCTGTAGTTTCTGGCTCAGAATTTCTGGAACCACTGTTGACACTGGCTTACACTTATTGTCCAATCCCCATATACTGCATTAATATTCCTTGCACATTCCATCGCGTTATTGCTTTTATTGACCTCATAAAGCAAAATATACCAAATATGTTCCTTTGTCACTTCCATTATAGCTTTGAAAAAATAACTGTTACAATTGAACTGCACTCTTCAAAACTTGCACTAAGAATAAATACAAGGTAAAATTACTACCTGCTTTTATAGCAAGTTGATGCAGGTAGTTTATCCTGTCACCCTCCAACTTTTAGTCCATGCAATTGAAAGAACTGTATTATTTATGGGATGACCCAATACAAGGGCCAATGGTACTGACTAATACACTTCCTTCAAAACTGCAGGTCTTGTGCTGAAATCAGAAACAATTGAAAAGCAACAAGCTGACAGAATTGTTAGAGCATTGGAAAAATGCTTTGCAGTATTTGTTCTAGCTCTTTACTTCCCAAGTTCAAATCCCACTCAAGTCAACTTTACTTTTCGTCCCTATGAGGTTAATAAAATAATATACCAAACAAGTAGTGAGTTGTTGGTACTGACTAAACCACTGCCCTCAAAGTTTCTGGCCCTGTGCCTATAATAGAGAGAATTACTATTGTTAAGATGGCAAGCTGGCAGAATCATTAGCATGCTGGGCAAAATGTTTAGTGGCATATTGTCCATCTTCACATTCTGGGTTCAAACTTTGCTGAGGTTGACTTTGCTTTGTATCTTTTCAGGGTTGATAAATTAAATACTGGTCAAGTACTGGGGTCGATGTGATCAATTATTCCCCTCCCATCAAATTTCAGGCCTTGTACCTATAGTGGAAAGGATTATCATTAAGGCAGTGAGCTGGCAGAATTGTTAGCACACCAGGCAAAATACTGAGTAGCATTTTATTCGTCTGAAATTCTGTCAAGGTGAACTTTGCTTTTCATTTCAGGGTCAATAAACTAACCAAGCACCAGTTGAGCACTGAGGTTGATGCAATTGATTTACCCTCTCTCTAAAAATTGCTGGCCTTATACTAATATTTGAAACCATTTTTAGTTATTGTGAAATATGGATTATGACTACAGAGGACATGCAAAGGCTTGAAAGAAATGAAGCCAACATATTCCACTGGATGGGTAATATCAGTGTGCATGTACAACAGAGTGTAAATAACTTAAGAGAAAAATTGGGTAAAAGAGGAATCAATTGTAGTATGCAAGAGAGAGGACTGTGCTGTTATGGTTATATGATGCATATGGATGAAAACAAATGCATAAAGAAGTGCTGATCTCTAATTGTGGAGAGAACCTGTGGAAGGGGTAGACCCAGGAAGATGTAGGACAACGTGGTGAGAAAGAATCTTCAGACATTGGGTCTCACAGAGATGACAAGGGACTGAGACTTCTAACAGTTTGCAGTGCATGTGAAACTAAGTAAAACTGTGGCCATCCATATATACAGGTGTATCCTCTACTATCCTCTTCAACCAAGAAATCTTTGTCTTGAGGGCTTGTGGGTGATGGTTGTCATGTAAAAGTACTCGTGCCAGTGCCATGTTGAAACACCCATGCCAGTGCCTTGCGAAAGCATCCCTGCAAGGCCACATAAAACCACCCATATTAGTGCCATGAAAAAGTGCCTATATCGGTTCTACATAAGTGTCCATGATAGTTCCACATAAAAGTGCCTGTTCTGGTGCCATGTAAAAGCATCCATGCTGGCGCCACATAAAAAGCATCCAGACACTTTGTGAAGTGGTTGGCATTGGGAAGGGCTTCCAGTCATAGAAACCATTCCAAAATGGACAATTAGAACTTAGGCAACTCTCCAAGTGGCCAGTTTCTGTCAAACTGTTCAACTCATACCAGCATTGAAAACAGGTACTAAAAGATGATGATGATGTTGATGATGATGATGGTGGTGGCAATGATGATTTTCTGGTTCTTTACATTCTAGACTCAAACTCTGCTGAGGCAAACTTTTCAGATGGATAAGATAAAGCACCAATCAAGTACTGGGGTTGACATAATCAACTTCTCCTCTCAAAAATTGCTGGCATAGGGAGAGGCACAGGCATGTGCCATACCAGATAGATTTATCTATGATAACCTCCACCTCACGCAATACAATCATAGAAAGAGTGGGTAAAGAATCTGATATGGGTGGGGTCCTGATCAATTTAGATCAATTAAAAGCTTTTGATAGTGTCAACCATCAATACTTGGCAGCTGGTTTCAGTCTCATCTTCAAAGGCTGGATCACTGCAATGTATAGCAACGTTTACTCAGTGGTTAGAGTAAGTGGTCACTTGCCAGAATCTTTCAATATCATGTAATAGATCCCCACTGCTGTACATGCTGACTCAACGTTTATATTTAGATAGTAATCTGGAGTAATAAAAATAATGTTGATGAGGGAAGAAAAGAGAGATATACACACACACACACACACAGTGTGTATGTGGATATCTCTCTTTCTCTTTCTCTCGTTTTTCTTCCCTCACCAACATTTCTTTTAAATTTCTTTAATCTCAATATTGTATTTGAGACTGACACAAAAATAGCCAACTTTCTAGATGTCACATTAAATCTAAACGCAAAATTATATTACCCATACAGTAAACCAAATCAAACATTGCAATATATTAATATCTCTTCTAATCATCCAAAATTAACCATCGATAGTATTATCAATGCCATCTCCATTAGAATATCCAATCTATCAGCAAATGAGGAGATCTTCAATGCACACGCATCAACTTATAATCATGCCCTAAAATTAAGTGGCTTTCAGGACAATATTTTCTACATCCCAGATATTGTCCTTGCATATTTTTAACATTCATATATTTTTACATTTCTATAGCTCTATATTTTGAATGTGTTAAAATTATGTTTTAGACAATCCTTTTTATTAAATCCATAGCAGTCTGCCTGAGTTGAACTTCTTCCCTGTATCTCTTGAACTTGTTTAGCGTCTTGGGTTTGACTCAAGCACTTCCATGTGTTCTATGATTTTCTAAAGAAAATTTATAATTATAAATATATATAAATACTTTTATTCTATTACTGGTTTCAGTTAGAGGCTGTGGCCATGCTGGAGCACTGCCTTTAGTGATTAGGTGCTGCATCCATGATCGTGAAATTCTGGTTTCAATTCCTAGACCAGGTGTGTTGTGTTCTTGAGCAAAACACTTCATCACATGTTGCTCTGCAATCACTTTGACACCTAACATGTGGCATACTGTGCATTGGTTCAGGCAACATCGATTTGATGGAGGGAGTGAGCTAATGTACAGCACATACAGTTGATCACTATAAACAAATCATTTGTGCAGGTCATTCAGCAAAATGGCTGAACACTCATACATTGTCTTCAACAGGAGAGTCTACCACACACACACACACACACACACATAGCAAGTGTATGTGTGGCATTGGTACCACTTCAGCAGAAGTCATACTGTTTATATTTTTCACAAACAAAATGTCCTTTAGAGGCTTGATATGCAAAGAGACAGAATAAAGTATCTTAAAAAATATAGGTGGGGATGACATAATGAAGGACATTTGGTTCTGTTCCAGGTAGTTTTGTCAAAGCTATGCCAGTATAGAAAAAGCAGACAGAAATAAAAAAAAATGATGATGATTACCATTAGTACTGTCACATGGTCAAATATGAGATCCTAACATAAATTTAAGCTACAGCAGCCCTAGCAGTAATGTCTATTAATTCTCTCTCTTGCAGTAATGTAAAGAGAGAGGTGGAAATCATTTTAGTCAAATGTCAACATTTTACTGTCTGAAAACATGTTACCTTGAAACAGAGCAATTGACTTTATAACCTTTTCTTGAATTAGCAACTCTGCCATTCCCATAACATTCTTCCAGCTGTGTAACAGCAGTTGTCACATGACATTTGCAGAATTTTTTCAACTGTTAAATATTTTATAATAGATGAATACAAAAACATTATTTTTGGCATTGTGATTAATGAGATTATTACTTTAACGATTCACTAGTTGATTCACTGTTAGATAAAGGGATTAAGATTAATCTTACCTCAGTCCTTGGTAAAATATCAGGATCTGCATCTATTCTGGCTGTTATTTCACAAAGGATTATTCCAAATGAAAAAATATCAGCCTTTGAAAAAAAGAAAACGATTAATATCAATTTCTATTTTTAAATTGATGCACAAAAGACAATATTCTGGATCTGTTCAGCTTGGTTTTCAGATTTTTAATTAATTTTTTTTTAACTAAACAGTTTGAAACTTCATATACTGGTGGAATGTCTCAGAGAGAACACGGTTTACTTTGAACATTTTTGACAATATTTGGTATTTTAGAAGTTATTTTGTGTTAAAGTTGTCATATTTGGGTAATTTCAACCAATCAACGATGTGTATTCGGTTGCAGAAAGTTACTGCTGTTTGCAATTGTAATTGCAGAGGAACAACTTCCAGGTCATTTATATATATGAAGCTGAGAATGTGTGCATCACTAGAACTCGAGAACTACCCAAAAGATTTTATTCAAATTTTACACATGCCTTACTTGGGGTCCATGCAGTGTCATGGGCCAAAAAGCTTTTTGCCTAATGCAAACACAGAGCAATCTATTATCTCTTACACTGTTTCCATATTATGTTTCAATAGTGAAACAATAACTTCGCTATTAATACTTTCACTATTACTCTCTTTTTCTTTTACTTGTTTCAGTCATTTGACTGCGGCCATGCTGGAGCACCGCCTTTAGTCGAGAAAATCGACCCCAGGAATTATTCTTTGGATGCCTTGTACTTATTCTATCGATCTCTTTTGCCGAACCGCTAAGTTACGGGGACCTAAACACACCAACATCGGTTGTCAAGTGATGTTGGGGGGGGACAAACACAGACACACAAACATATACACACACACACACACACATATATATATACATATATATGACAGGCTTCTTTCAGTTTCCGTCTACCAAATCCGCTCACAAGGCTTTGGTCGGCCCGAGGCTATAGTAGAAGACATTTGCCCAATGTGCAACGCAGTGGGAATGAACCCGGAACCATGTGGTTGGTAAGCAAGCTACTTACCACACAGCCACTCCAATTTCTTTCATTATGTATTTATATATATTAGTTTCATTTCTATTACTTTCAATATGTATTTATGTACATGTTTGTATATATATATGTATCATCATCATCATCGTTTAACGTTCGCCCTCCAGGCTAGCATCGGTTGGACAATTTGACTGAGGACTGGCAAACCAGATGGCTACACCAGGCTCCAATCTGATTTGGCAGAGTTTCTACAGCTGGATGGCCTTCTTAACGGCAACCACTCCGAGAGTGTAGTGGGTGCTTTTACGTGCCACCAGCACGAAGGCCAGTCAGGTAGCACTGGCAATGGCCATGCTCAAAATGGTGTATTTTACGTGCCACCTGCACAGGAGCCAGTCCAGCGGCACTGGCAACAATCTCCCTCCAATGTCTTTTCATGTGCCAAGTAGGCGACACTGGTAACGATCACGCTCAAATGGTGCTATTTACGTGCCACTGGCACGGAAGCTAGACAGCTGCTCTGGCAACGTTCACGCTCGGACGGTGCTCTCAATGCTCCACTGGTACAGGTGCCATCACGATTTCACTTTCACTTACCCCAACAGGTCATCGCAAGCCGAGTTTAGTGTCCAATGAAGGAGACATTGCCATTGGTGTCAGTTGTCGAATTTAGTTCGATTTCGATTTCACTTGCCTCAACAGGTCTTCACAAGTGGAGTTTAAGTGTCCAATGAAGGAAAGGTACGCATAAGTGGGCTGGCTACACCAGTGGCAGAGGCCTTGGATTATGGTCTCACTTGGCTTGCCGGGTCTTCTCACGCACAGCATATTTCCAAAGGTCTCGGTCACAAGTATTGCCTTGGTGAGGCCCAATGTTTGAAGGTCATGCTTCACCACTTCATCCCATGTCTTCCTGTGTCTACCTCTTCCATAGGTTCCCTCAGCTGCTAGGGTGTGGAACTTTTTCACATGACCATACCAGCGCAATCATCTCTCTTGCACACGACTGATGCTTCTTAGGTTCGACTTTTCTCTCAAGGTACTTACACTCTGCCATGTAGCATGACTGTTTGTACACATGCATCATACAGTCTGCCTTTTACTCTGAGTGAGAGACCCTTTGTCGCCAGCAGAGGTAAGAGCTCTCTGAACTTTGCCCAGGCTATTCTTATTCTAGCAGCTACACTTTCAGCGCACCCTCCCCCACTACTAACTTGGTCACCTAGACAGCGGAAGCTATCAACTACTTCTAGTTTTTCTCCATGGAATGTGACAGAAGTTGTTTTCTGGACATTTTCGGTGTTTATTGCTCCTGAACATCTGCCACATACAAAAACTAACTTCCTAGTTAACCTTCCTTTGATATTGCTGCACCTCTTATGTGTCCATAGCTTGCACTGGGTACATTTTACAGAGTTTCTACCTACGCTTTTCTACAGATCGAGCAAGGCCATTTACCTGAAGGGGATTGTGTTTTGTCTACCTTCCTACTTATTAAGACTTTGGTTTTAGCTAGGTTGACTCTAAGGCCCTTCGATTCTAGTCCTTGCTTCCACACCTGAAACTTCTACTCTAATCCTGATAGTGACTCAGCAATCAGCGCAAGGTCATCAGCATAGAGGAGCTCCCAGGGGCATCCTGTCTTGAATTCCTCTGTTATTACCGGGAGGACTATGATAAATAGGAGAGGGCTGAGGACTGAACCTTGGTGG
>NC_068983.1:90713335-90714127 GCF_001194135.2 Octopus bimaculoides
TTGAATTCCTCTGTTATTACCGGGAGGACTATGATAAATAGGAGAGGGCTGAGGACTGAACCTTGGTGGACCCCTACCTCTACCTGGAATTCTTCACTGTACTTGTTGCCAACCGTCACCTTACTGACAGCGTCTCTGTACATGGCTCACACAGCTCTCACCAACCATTCTTTTATCCCTAGTTTCCTCATTGACCACCAGATAAGGGATTGGGGGACCCTGTCAAAGGCTTTCTCCATGTCAACGAAAGCCAGGTACAGAGATTTATCTTTGGCTAGGTATTTCTCCTGCAGCTGTCTTATATATACATATATATATATGCATATAAATGTGCATATATATATATATATATATATATATATATACACATACATATGTGAAAGCGCAATGGCTCAGTGGTTACGCAATGGATCTGCGGTCGTAGGATCACAGTTTTGATTCCCAGCCCAGGCACTGTTGGTGTATATTGAGCAAAAATATCTAAAGCCCGACGTGGCTACGGCAGGGGATGGTGATGAACCCTGCAGTACACTTTCACCACAACTTTCTCGCACTCCTTATTCCTGTTTCTGTTGTACTTGTATTTCAAAGGGCTAGCCTTGTCACATTCTGCATCACATTGAATCTCCCTGAGAACTAAGTTAAGGGTACATGTGTTTGCGGAGTGCTCAGCCACTTGTACATTAATTTCACAAGCAGGCTGTTCCATTGATTGAATCAACTACAACTCTCGTCATCATAACCAACAGAGAGCCATGATGTATATATGTATATATATATATATATATATAT
>NC_068983.1:90716746-90718004 GCF_001194135.2 Octopus bimaculoides
TGGTATTTAAAAAGAACACCACCATTACCACAGATATATATTATAAACACACAGATACACACCAATACCTGAATTTTAAATCGTGCCATCCACCCCATACAAAACGCAACATCCCATACTGCTTAGCCAGAAGAATCTGTACTATTGTAGAGGATCTAAAGATCAGAAATCAGCGCCTGATGGAACTGAAAGAATTTCTGCTCAAGCAAAACTACCCGTCACTACTTATAGAAAATGGTATTCAGCGGGCTTCGAAAATACCCATACAACTGAGGACACCCCAAAGAAGAGAAAAACAGGAAAAAAATCATACCATTTATAGTGACACAAAATCCATGCTACCAGAACATCTTTAATATCACTAAAGCAAACTTACCGATCCTTGCACAAAGTAAGGAATTGAGAAATATCATTACAGATCAACGTATAACTCTCAGTAAGAGACAACCCCAAAACTTGAAAAAGCTATTAGCAAAGGCAAGATTTGACCTCAGCAACAAAAATCAAACATTCACTGTGTCCAAATGCAATGACAGCCGATGTGGTACATGCCGATCAATTCATACCAGCCCATATATGAACACAAAATCAGGGAAAATATTCACCAATGAGAACATGAACTGCAAAAGTAGAAATCTAATCTACTGCATCAAATGCCCTAATTGTGAAGAACTGTACGTTGACCAGACAGGTAATGCACTATCGGAACGCTCACATGTCCATCGACAACAGATTAAAAACCCAGACGTCCGCCAAATACCATTGAGTAACCATCTGGCAACATATGGTCGTGAAACTTTTATGATATTTCCATTCCATAAACTTTACAACCTGAATGAAATTGAGAGAAAACAGAGAAAAGGACTTTATTAAGAAATTGAAACCCACTCTTAACAAACAATGATTAAATTTATCTTACTTGGGGTTTAAAAACTCTTATCCCTATAACTAAACCATAAAAAATCTCTCAAATGTCATCATTTCTAAAAATAAATTTGGCATCATTTCTAAAAATTGCCAAACACCTACTGCTGCTGTCCAAAAGAATAGGTATAAAAGACAAAAGAACAGCCAGTCTGCTACAGTACATCTGTCACGGGGCCTTGATGAATGCCATGAGGCATGAAAGTATACTAGCCTTTATATATTTAATACTCTATATTTAACACTCAATATTTCATATATTCAATAAGGCATTCAATACTTCATTTCATTTTACTATTTATATTATATATTCCATATTCTATATCCCACATTA
>NC_068983.1:90719118-90721381 GCF_001194135.2 Octopus bimaculoides
GAATTCTGCAAAATGCGAGCCTTCTTTTCAGGTACATGACGCTGCTGTTCCCCGCCCCAGGGTCTCACGGGCCCATACCTCGCACACCTTCAGGGTGTATATATATATATATATATGTATATATATATCTGTGTGTGTGTGTATATATATATATATAAGATACAGAAATAAATTTATTTCTCAAACGCGTGATAAAAACGTATTTTTCTGCATTATATGGATAATTTATCCTGATCACGCTATTTATAGCATCATCACGCGTTTGAGAAATAAATTTATTTCTGTATCTTACAATACATCTCAATGCTTCTAAAAAAGAACAAACTTTGTTTGTTTACTCTCATCGTAAAGTTGAATTTATATATGTATATATATAGATAGCAATTAGAAAATGGAGAATATGCTGTACTCAACGATTTGCAACATATATATATATATATATATATATATATATATATATGTTGTTGTGATTTTAGTTTTGATCACTTGGTTTTGATTGCCTCGATTGCATAAAATTGTTATTGCGCTGAAGTTTGGTTTTGCTTACAATTTCGCAATCTTTGTTTGTATTGTAGATTGCTGTATTTTTTGTTGATTAAAACCTCTTAAACTTAGATATTCTCGTTTGGGTTTATAATGATTTAACTAAAAGTAGCTAGAGAGAGAATGGACAGTGAATTTATAAACCAAATTTGTGTCAAGCTTCAAAAGAATAGAAATATTGGTAGAGAACTTTTATAAATTTTTGAGAATCATTTCCTGCTGAACCACCTATCACCGACGAAAGCAAGCTTAAGTGTTTAACAGCGCACATAGATAAAGAGGTTTACGAACTCATAAGTGAATGTGAGAATAACGCAGAAGCAATTCAAACTCTGGAGAGATTGTACGTGAAACTCTTAAACATTATTTTTGCAAGACACCTTTTAATGCCATGCAAACAAGAACCAGGTCAATCAGTTGACGATTATTTACAGAAATTGAAATGACTAGCTAAAGATTGCAGGTACAGAGCAGCGCACGCTGAGACTCACAAAAATGAAGCTGTTTGTGACGCATTTATCTTGGGATTAACGTCATCTTCAACATCTTCAAGTTATTCAATTTTAAATTTTTATCACACAGTCATTTATCTCTATAATTCTGTCTTAGATTAGCTGACCGAAAACTTTTATTTTTCAATTCTATATTACTATCATTCAATATTTACTGTCTCTTTAAACTAGGCGACAGATATCCCAAAAGAATATTTCTGTCTCTCTCCCTCGTGTTCTGGCCACTAACCCTAACTCTCTCTGTCTCTCTCGATCTCACTCTCTCTCTCCTTCTCCATCTTTCGATTACTTCTAGCTTTGCCAGGACTATAAACTAGTGTACGCACCCTGATTTCACCACTCGTTCCAAGAACCTCTGCTGAATAAATATACACATATATATATATGCTCTTGAATCATTTGATATCCAAGAAACCCAGAATCATGACCAGATAAATTTTCTGGCTTCCCAACTTCGCTCATACCTTTCTATTTATGCACTGATTCACAACACCTTACTTAGTGCTTTCACTATTCTGTCTATTTCATTACGATGTCGTCAAATTCATTCAGTTATTCAATTTTAATTTTTATCACACAATCACTTATCTCTATAATTCTGTCAAAGATTAGCTGACTGAAAACTCTTATTTTTCAATTCTATATTACTATTATTCAATATTTACTGTCTCTTTAAACTAGGCGACAGATATCCCAAAAGAATCTCTCTCTCTCTCTCTCCCTCGTGTTCTGGTCACTAACCCTAACACTCTCTGTCTCTCTTGATTTCACTCTCTCTTTCCTTCTCCCTCTTTCGATTACCTCTTGCTTTGCCAGGACTATAAACTAGTGCATGCACCCCGCTTCTCCCACTCGACCTTAATACCTTTGCAGACTATGCCAGTGGTGCAGTCACCCTCCCACCCCCTCCACCAGTACCGGAAGTTCCTATCCTCTCCACCAGTACCGGAAGTTCCTATCCTCTCCACCAGTACCAAAAATTCCTATCCTCTTCACCAGTACCAGAAGTTCCTATCCTCTCCACCAGTACCGGAAGTTCCTATCCTCTCCACCAGTACCAGAAATTCCTGGCTGTCTCCTCTGAACACTTCTAAAGGCTTCACGCTACCCCTACTTAAGGTTTATCTCCTCCTATGTAAGGTAGTGATCATATAGTACAAAATATGATAGTGTAGTAGATGCAGGTTGAAATGAAGGCTACTGCTTGT
>NC_068983.1:90721481-90723927 GCF_001194135.2 Octopus bimaculoides
ATATTCTTTGTATTATTACATCATTGAACGCACACGTCCTTTTTGCAAGTCTGTACTTTATTATTCTGACGTGACTCTATTTTTCTATGTATCTATCTATCTATCCCTCTATCTACCTATCTATCTTTCTTCTTACCCATCTCCCCCTCTAGCTCTGCTCCGTTCTGTTGTCCTGGCTTCTACTTCATTGCTATACACTTCTGTCTCTTCCTCCTTGTTCCACTTCCTCCCTCTACCATCCTCTCTGCTCTCGTGTGACCTGTGGTCAACTTTCTTTTCACTCTAGCCACTGTGAAGACGAACTACTAGCGTTCTACATCAGATTCGCATTTGGCCGTATGGCTTTTTAATGTTGTTTTCACTGTCCAATTTTTCCTGTCTTGGTTTGTGTTTGCCACCTTGGAATCCTCTGTTTAGTGGGTTGATCCACTACTCAGGAAGAGACTATTCTAGAATATGTTCTGCCTTATCTTCGAAACATTGAGTTAGAATAGAGGCAGCTGATGAAGGAATAATTCCAAGTGGCTTTCTGTTTTCCTATGTGTTCGTTCCGTTGTCTGTAGTTCATTGTTCTAACGTCCTGTACCCTGATATGCATCTATATACACATATAGATGTAAGTATGTACATATATGTGTGTATACATGCATATATATTCTTTGTATATATATATATATATATATATATATATATATATATATATACATGTATACATACAAAAACAAATTGAGTGCATAAACTTTGAAGAAGATCTAATACTGGCCACTGATGAGGTTGACACAAACTCAGTGGTTGGCCTGGATGGGTTTCCAGTGGTCCTACTCAAATCATGAAAACAAGCTCTTACAAAACCACTGCACCTTCTCTTCCAGAGCTTCCTTGCAAGTGGTAAGCTCCTAGACAAACTGACGGAAGGGATACTATGCCCTATCCATAAGGGAGGAAGTAGAGCAGATGCTAAAAATTATAAGCCTATCTCTCTGACTTCCCACATCAGTAAAGTCATGGAATGAATAGTCCGCAAGAAACTAATGTTCCTAGAAGAAAATGACTTGCTGACTGACACCCTGCATGGATTTCGTCCAGGTAGAAGCTGTCTGACACAGCTCCTGCAACACTACGACTGGGTGTTAAAATAGCTGCTGAATGACTCAAGCGTTGATGTGATATATTCGACTTTGCAAAAGCCTTTGATAAAGTTCACCATGGTATGATATGTCACAAACTATGTGATCTTGGCATATGCGGAAAACTTGGAGAATGGTTGCACAACTTTCTAAAGGATAGATGTCAGGCAGTAGTGGCCAATAGAGCCACCTCCAAGGAAATGCAAATAGCAAGGGCACTGTCTTGGGGCTGCTGTTGTTCATAGTGGCCCTCTCAGACATGCTCTCGGTGGCTCAGACAGCCACCCTTGCTAGCTATGCAGATGGCACAAAAGTCTCTCAGACAATACAAAATCCTGGAAATATTGCACATCTGCAACAGGAGCTGGACAGAATATACAGGTGGGCTGAGGACAACAACATGCAGTTTAATGCAGGAAAATTCCAGGCCTTACACTACCAGCACACAAAGCTAAATGACATGTAAACAGGATACACTGGCCCAGGAAGAACTGAAATCCCTGAATCAAAGTCAGTGTGTGACCTGGGCAATGACATAAGCAATGATGCATCTTTTCAAGTGCATATTATCAATTTGGTAATAAAATGCAGACGGCTGGCTGGCTGGGTCCTCCAAACTTTCAAAACAAGAGAAAAGGAGACATTGATGATCCTTTGGAGGACATACATTCTCAGCCGCTTAGACTATTGCTCCCAACTATTGTCACCACACAATAAAAAATCCACGGCAGAACTCAAAGCAATCCAACAAAGCTGCACTAAGAAAATCATCTTGATGCAACATGTCAGCTACTGAGAAAGACTTAAAGAATTAAAACTCTTCTCTCTGGAACAAAGGTGGGAGAGATATGCAGTGATATACATCTGCAAAATCCAAGAAGGCCTTGTACCAAGCTTTGGCACTGAAAGTTACTAAACTACACAACGGGGCACCACTGCAGAGTGCCAAAGATCCCAGCATCACCAGCAAAATACAAGACCAGATACTGCAACAGCTTGGGCTTTAAGGGACCACAGCTCTTTAATATCCTTCCAAAATGCCTGAGAGATCTGCATGGTGTGGATGCAAGTATCTTTAAAACAAAACTAGATCTTTTCCTTTCATGGGTTCCAAACGAGCCCACCTCACGGCAGGAATCACAGATGAGGGCAGTAGCATCAAACTCCCTCAATGACCAAATGCTACATATCAGAGGAGGTTCCAAATAATGGTGTAGTTCAGTCAATGGTGGTGCTCCAGCATGACCGCAGATTTGCAGCTGAAACATTTTAGAATAAAATATACATGTATACATATACATCTATATATATATATATAT
>NC_068983.1:90723992-90725539 GCF_001194135.2 Octopus bimaculoides
ATATATACATACATATATATATAAAAATTTAAGGAATGGAGAAAACGCATGTTATAATTGCATACTTTATTCCTACATATGTTTCAAAGGATTACAACCTATGTGATCCATAGGGATCTATGATGTTAAAATTGTAACCTTCTCTTCAGGGAATGCATGGGAATCATCTTAAACGTAAGATATTATGACCGAGTATGAAACCAATAGATGGATAAGGTTATGACGTGATTCATTTGAAAAACACTGTTAGAGAATTGGATGCTACCGGATAGTGGGTTGGACAACACATACATATAAATGAATATACATACATGCATACATAATTACATATACATATATACACACACACATATATATATATATATACACACATATATACATATATATGTGTATATGTATATATACACACACATACACACATATGCCCACATTTACACATATGCACATACGGACCTACGCATATACAAATATACATATATGTGTGTATATGGATCACATAGGTTGTAATTCTTTGAAACATATGTAGGAATAAAGTATGCAATTATAACATGCATTTTCTCCATTCCTTAAATTTTTAAATATTCTCAAATACCCAAAATTTCAAGGAGTTTCTGCCTCAAAAACAGGAACTACACCACAGTTATTTTGTGTTCTTTGCTACCTTGGTTTCTATTAACCCATTTATTCTATCCGAAGAATCTTTATTCATTAAGATAGAAGAAATACATATAATTAAACATATATATATATATATATATATATATAGCAATAAGAAAATGGAGGGATTAACAGGTGGTATTCATCAACTTATAGACATTATATTATGTCAGTTTACTTGTTTATTTACTAAAAGGATAATTATAACAATATACAGACACATATGACATATTATGTCTTATATCAGTAACTAACAGTATAGCCCAGTGCTGCCCGGGATTAAGCTAGGATTATTAAGTGATCCAAGTGCTTTATTTCAAACCAAAATAAGTAACATCAACATCAGATTTGAACGAAATCCGTTGAAATTGGTTTGGCTGAAAATGGTTTGCTGGCAATTTGATTGGGAAATCCCATAAGGAATCAGTTTATTGGTTATTTCCACTCATTGACTGCTTTTTTTAAAGTTGCATTAGAGATCTGCATAGGAGAAGGTTGATCTGAAGGTTTGCATTGGGGATCTGGATTGGAGTAATTTAGGAAAACTTACCAACAGCCTTAACCAAAAAATAAGGGGCCTGTCCCTTTTAGGTTAACTCTAACCCTAACCCTAAACCCTAGCCCTAACCCTAAAACCCTAACCATGATCCTAAAACCATAGCCCTAACACCAACCCTAATCCTGATCCTAACCCTAACCCTAACACTAACCCTAATCCTTACCGTAAAACCCTAACCCTAAAACCCTAACCTCAACACCATAGTGGAAATCGTGTGGGTGTTAATCTGAAAAATTACCAAACCCTTTTTGTGGTCCAAAAAACGAGTTGTGGGTGGAAGCCTCAGAAATTTTAACCATTTATATTGTGTAATTCACTGACAAATTGTTAC
>NC_068983.1:90733766-90754141 GCF_001194135.2 Octopus bimaculoides
CTTACACAGTCTGACTACCTGATGTACCTATAACTTAGATTGATCATGGTGTCTGATGTGGTTTTTAAACCAGACAATGTATTGAAAAGATACCTACATAGATTGCATATCCAATTTGGACCACCAAGAGCTGCAGTTAAGTTCTGATCTTTGTGCATCTTAAAATATTTTTTGAGGCCTCCATTATAATTGCAGAACTTATGGCATATAGAGCATTGAAAGGTGTGCACAGATATATAGGCAGAATAGTTGGTGGAAGTTTGTTTTTCATGGGCCCTCAAATGAGATTTGAACCCAGCAAAAGAAAGGCATGGTTTGTCACAAACTGTGCACACAAAACGGTCACTGAGATTCATCTCAATCACAACATTCTTCCTTAAATCTCTCAAGTTTTGCATGTGTTATCCTGGCCTCCTCAAAGACTTTCATTCTACTCCACACTTCTGTTCACCATCCAGCTCAATCCAAAGCAAAGGTTTTTATGACCTTTGGATCCATTTCAAGTGACTTCATGGTAGTCCTTAAACCTCTTTTTAGGTTTATATCGATTGTGTTTCCCATCAGCAAGCTCGCCATAAAACAACTGTTTGGGTGTGCATTCATCTGCAATTTGAACAATATGGCCAGATCATCTCATTTGACAGAGTTTGTGATGATTTTGGCTTGACCATCAACTTGCAAAAAACACTTGTAATGTTTCAACCTGCATGTAGTGCTGTGTGCAACTCCACTAAAATTTTTGTCATGGGTAAGTTACTTGAGGTTGTTCACTCTTTCATTTTCCTTGGAAGCTCTGCACAAAATGATAGGAATCTGGACACAGAAATACATCTGCAAATTCAAAGGGCAGTACAAGCATCTGGTGGTCTGGAGTCATGCGTCTGGTGCCAATGACATAAATAGCAACACAAAATAGGCTCTTTACAAATCGTTTGTCTTACCATCTCTGTTGTATTCATCTGAAACATAGATGTATTATGAAAGACATTTAAAATTGTTAGAACGATTCCATCAAAAATGCCTTCGTTACATTTTAAACATTAAATGGGGCTTTTTTAATCCAGACACAGATGTCTTTGCATCTGCAGGCATCACTTCAATTAAATCAATCATTCTGAAAAATCAAACGTGTGTGTGTGTGCGTGATGATATATATATATATATATATGGGAGAATATACAAATAATAACAACAGACGAGGACAGGTGGTGTAAATAACAAAAGTATATAAAACAAATGATGGATGGGTGTCAATTCATTACAACTGTGAATTAGAAAAGGGGGTTATTATAACACCTTTTTTTCTACTTTAATTTTCTATTTTAATATCTCTCTTACTATTATCTCTTTGCTTTCATATAATAATGTTATGGTACACTATTATTGGTATTCTTCCTTACCTATCTATGAATACCATCCTCATTTCCCCCCCTTTTTCCCCTCTCTACCCTATTGTAGAAGTTTGGCATTTATGTCTCCATCAAACATACTCTTAGAAATAAAGCTGGCATGTAAGGGATCTATTTATAGATATATTTATAAATCATTGTGAATCTTATCTTTCACCTTTAATTCTGAATTTCAAGTCGAATTGTACCCCTTTCTTCATTGTGGAGAGATGTTCAGCTGTCCATCCTCCCACCATCACCAAGCAGACTAACCCCTTTCAAGACTGTAATTCTTAGATATACCTCTCCCACATATGTTGCAGTGATGTCCCCACCTACAAAACTAGTTGAATTTGTTTTGTTTTGATTTCGCAAACTCATTCTGCAACCAGTATTGATGGTAGAATCACTAAATATGCACATGCCAAGAATTAAAAATTCTTTTAAATATCCTTAATAGTATACTTTGTGCATTCATCTGAAGAAAACAGTTCTTTATAATGATGGAATGTACTCATTAATCAATTAAACAATTTGTTGGAAACAGGTGTAATGAATTGACACTTATCCATTGTTTGTTATACATTTATTTATGATTCACCTCTCTCGGAACCTGCCCCTTGTGAGTTCTGAAGTATATTATTGACCATATATTTAATGCAACGTGCGTTTCTGAATTAACCCAAGGGCTGATGATATATTCGGTTAGTTTCAATTAACTGTATACATAACCTGAATATCTTTCTGTACCAATGCTGGAAGTTATCTATAACTACTGTGTATGCATTTTAATTCTGACCCCACTTGGTTCCTTATCATTCAAGTACCTTATTCATATATATATATGTAAATATTTTTAAAAACTTAGGGAATACTAATTATTCCAGGTTATCAGGATATTTACTATTTTACACTTTACTAATGCGAAGTAAACGGTATCAATTATAATATTATTACAAATTTGGGATTTTACCAATAGGACCACAACTTCGATTTCAGGACAACTTTATTTTCTGGAGTACACATAGAAAGTTATATCCAAAATACTAATCTAATAATATAATCTTTTTAAAGCCTACTATATTGTACAATAAAATAAAGTACATTAGGTGGTTTGTTTTACCAGGCTATACCTAATACATAAATCCACCAGTGCGTCCTCAGGCTATTTTTCTTTTTATTATTATTATTGTTAACAGATCCAACTTAATCATACAAATTCTAAGATATCTTCATTAAAAATAAGAATAAAAATAAAAATATCTATATATATAACTTCCCAATATACTTTTACAAAATTTAAAAGATTTTAAAAATTAAAAAATTAAAAAAATTTTTAAATTCATAAAAAATTTAATAAACTTAAACACCTAAATATATAATAACGATATATATATACAGAAAGTGCTAAACATAAAGAAACCCTCATCGACTATTTTATAACCACGTCAAATTAAACTGCCTATCTATATAAACTTTACGGGAACTAATAATTTATTGTGAAATTTACCCCTAGCAATACTAGTATATATTACCATTATAAGAGGTGCAGCAATATCAAAGGCAAGTTAACTAGGAAGTTAGTTTTTGTTTGTGGCAGATGTTCAGGTGCAATAAAGACTGTAAACAAACAGGAAACAACTTCTATCTCATTCCAGGGTGAAAAACTAGAGGTAGTCGATAGCTTCCACTATCTGGGTAACCAAGTTAATAGTAGGGGTGGGTGCGCTGAAAGTGTAGCTGCTAGAATAAGAATAGCCTGGACAAAGTTTAGAGAGCTCTTACCTCTGCTGGCGACAAAGGGACTCTCACTCAGAGTAAAAGGCAGACTGTATGACGCATGTGTACGAACAGCCATGCTACATGGCAGTGAAACATGGGCTGTAACTGCTGAGGACATGCGTAAGCTCGCAAGGAATGAAGCCAGTATGCTCCGATGGATGTGTAATGTCAATGTGAATACCCGTCAGAGTGTAAGTATCTTACAGTGACATTCTTACACCATCTGATGGCATCACTAGGCACTATATGGGTATGACAGTCAATTTTGAAATAGCATTTTCCAATAGTAGAAACCTAGCACAAATAATTATGCTAGGTAGATAGCAACTCCAGAATTAACGAAATTATGATGGACTTAAACTCGGTAGATAAAACAGAACCCATGAAGCCAAATGAACCTAGGAATAACCTCAAGAACCACAAAAAGAACTTTCATGAGAACCTCTCTGTTAGACTTATTTGCCCAACTAAATCTGATATTGGTCGGCTTAGCAAATCCATTCTGGATATGGTCTTATCATTCATAATTCCTAAATTATCCCTTAAATTATGGTGTAATACTGACGAAGTAATATACTGGTTCACATATACTGAAAATGTAAGTAAATACTCATTTATACAGTTTGATATCAACAGTTATTATTCTAGCATCTTCCCTATTCTCTTAAATAAGTCCCTGATTTTTGCTAAAGGCTTCTCTCTTATAACCAGGGATAAAATAGATATTATTATCTTTGCTAGGAAAACTATTATAGAATTTGAAGATAGGCTATGGACAAGGTATGACACCCCTGATAATTTTGATAGCGCCATGGGTTCAAGTGACTCAGCCCAAGTTACTGATTTGGTTGGGGCATACCTCCAAAAGTGTCTTAGTAGTGAACTCATTGAACTACAGAGTGGTCTTTATAGAGCTGATGTATTATTCATTATACCTAGTAATAGTAAGACTGTCATAGAAAGAATGAGGAAGAAAATCAGAAAATTCTTCAAAAGCTTTAATCAAGGGCTCACTTTTGAATAAGATACGAAGGTAATTAACTTCTTAGATGTTTCACTAAATCTTAACCCTTGTTTGTATTACCCCTATTGAAAACCAGATGAGGTTACTAAGTATGTGAACGTATCCTCTAATCATCCCCCAAATGTATTAAAATCATTAGTAAAAGGAAATTCATGGAGAATTACACAATTATCAGCTAATATTGATATACTTAATTCACACTCCCACTACTATAACTTTGCTCTATCGAAGGTGGGATACAATCAGGAGATTGCATTCCTTAATTCAATTTCCTCAGAAAGTTTGATATCAGCTAAACACAATAAAGAAAATGAAAATGTGAAAAATGATAATAGTTCATCTGATCTAGCATATAGATCTACTAGAATTGTCCATAATATTCCTATTAAGATAAAGAATAAGATGCATAACAATAATAAAATAGAAACTAAGAACAGTAAAATGTCTAGCATGTATAATAATAACAATGATAAGAATGAGAAGAATGGAGCCAATTCTAATAATGACATAAATACCGATAATGCTAATATAATTAATAATCTAACTAGAGGTTTGGGAAATAACAGGTCTGATAGGATCCATTTTCATAAACATAGGAATACTAAGAATAATGACCTGGTCTGGCATAACCTTCCTTTCAATTGTACAATCTCTACTAGTATATATAATAAATTTAGGGAAATTTTGGAGAAAAACTTCCCAGTATAGCAAACACTTCTCCTGTAGGAGAGTCAGAGTCTCATATCCCAGCCTTCTTAATCTAGGTACGATTATAACCAACTTGAATAGAAAAAATATAAACTTAGCCTGTGGGATTGATAATGATAATGGTAATAGTGGATTAACACCTAATAATAATAAGTATGAAGGAATCAATAATATCATGGATAATACTGAGGACCTACTCTCAGCTAGCAACAATACAGTCAGCATAGCTCACAGAGCCAATAGACCGCAGACGAAAATACCAAGTATCCCAAATGCAACCATTACTGGTTGATGGTATAACATCTAATGATATAATCCAAGGCAGGACTTATATAAATATAACTAATAATACCTATTATAATAACTCAAATAATGGTGACATAACACTTGATAATTCCTCTATGAATTTGAGCGGTACCTCAAATGATGACACTATAAATGTTAATGACAGGGTAAGCAATGCTAATAATAATAACCGCAGTTGCAATTGTAAGGAAAGATCCCAATGCCCATTATTGGGTCAGTGTTTAGCAGGAAATGCCATCTATAAATCTACAGTAATAAAAGAAAGTAATAACTTCATTTACATCGGGTGTTCTGTAAGTATGAAAAAATGTTTGAATAACCATTTTTCATCCTTTAGACTCAGGCATAAAGCCAGCAGTACCTCATTATCTACGAAAATCTGGGAACTCAAAGATAGTAATAGTAAATTCAGCCTAAAATAACTGGTATGGATGTGGACTGTGTTGTATGGAGATATATGAAATATTTAAATATAGAGATTAAAAAAAAACCTAATTAATAAAACCTAATTAGATCTTAAAATATCATGTGTTCATAGGATTACCGATACCTTTGAATACTTTAGAAGCAGGTAACGATAAGTATATCATACTATGATTTGGTAGCATGAGTTATCCGGGGTGTCATACCATTCAAAGCATACCCTCTATTGTCTCAAAATCTATGTAGTATTGCTTTCTAATAACCCTTAACCCCTTTGATTTGTAATCTTTCAATAATTATATTATATATTTACCCCTTCAGTATTCTCTTCCCTCATAGTTTAATATGCAAATTTACAATACATTACTAAATCTTGCACCTTCCCTAAGTATAAGGTATAACCCCTAGGAACTGTTATTATTTTACCTAGATCAGTATATTTGATGTACTTTAGAAATATTTTATAAACCCATTTCCATAGGTATCTTTATTTTTATTTTTTTCAATTAATATTTGATACATATATTTTTATTTTATAGGGTGCCTATAATAACATATCTAAGAATTCTTTTCGATATACCAATATAATTTATATCATAATTTATAAAATAATCCTTATTTTCATTTGTTATACCTTTTATATCATTCTGTAAAGAAATATTTTATAAAATTTTTATATTTTATATTATTAAATTTATGTATTTGTATATATATATGTATCATTATATAAATATTTATATATATATATTATATATATATATATATATATATATATATATATATATATATATATATATCATCATCATCATCATTATCATCATTTAACATCCGTTGTCCATGTTGGCATGGGTTGGACAGTTTGACCAGGGCTAGAAGCTGGAAGGCTGCACCAGACTCCAATCTGTTCTGATGTGGTTTCTATGGCTAGATGCAATTCCTAACACCAACCACTCCGAGAGTGTAATGGGAGCTTTTACATGTCACCGGCATGGGTGTCATTTACGTGACACCAGCATCTGCCATGACTGCAGATTTATTTGGCTTGATGGGCTTCTTCTCAAGCACAGCATAATGCCAAATGGACTCAGTCATTGCCTCCGTGAGGCCCAATGCTCAAAGCCCAGCATAATGCCAAAATGGTCTTGTTCCTAGCTTCTTTGAGGCCCAATGCTCAAAAGGTGCTTTATGTGCCACCAGCACAGGTGCCATTTGTGTGAAACTGGTATCTACCACATCTGTGATTTTACTTAGTATGATGGGTCTTCTCAAGCACAACATAATACCAAAGGTCAGTCATTGCCTCTGTGAGGCCCAACATTTGGAAGGAGTTCAACCACTTTGCCTCCGTGAGGCTCAATGCTCAAAAGGTGCTTTTTATGTGCCACCTCCCTGGGTGTTGGTTACATGACACCAGCATCAACCATGACTGATTTCAATTGGCTTCACAGGTCTTCTCAAGGACAGTATATTGTCAAAGGTCTCAATGACTGTGAGGCATAAATTTTGGAGATCATGCTTCACCACCTCATCCCATGTATTCATGGGTCTACACAGTAAGGGATCAGTTCTTCTTTACACAGCTGTCCTTGTCCATATGTATCACATAACCACACCAGCACATTGATCTCTCTTGCACACCACATTTGATGCCTCTTATGCCCAACTTTTCTATCAAGATGCTTACACTGTGTCAAACATGCACACTGACACTACACATCCAGTGAAGCATACTGGTTTCATTTCTTTCAAGCCTATGCATGTCCTCAGCAGTCACAGCCCATGTTTCACTGCCATGTAGTATAGCTGTTTGTACACAGGCAGCATACAATCTGCCTTTCACTCTGAGAGAGAAGCCCTTTGTTGCCAGCAAAGGCAGGAGCTCTCTAGACTTTGCCCAGCCTAATCTTATTCTCACAGCTATGCTCTTGGAACATCCACCTCCACTACTAACTTGATCACCTAGGTAACGGAAGCTATCTACTACCTCTAGCTTACCCCCATGGCAGTTGATGGAGTCTATTTTCTGTACATTTTCAGTGTTTATTGTACCTATGCATCTACCACACACAAAAGCTATTTTTCCCTATTAACCTTCCTCTCATATTACTGCACTTTTTATGTGTTTAAAGCTTACACCGAGTGCATCTTACAGAGTTACTACACCTTTTCTACAAATCAAGCAGAGCCATCTACCTGGAGGGACTTGTGATTTATCTGCCTTCCTACTTACTAAGACTTTGGTTTTTGCTAGGTTAACTCTAAGGCCCTTCGATTCTAGACCTTGCTTCCATACCTGGAACTTCTCTAGTTCTGATAGTGATTCAGCTATAGTCATCAGCACAGAGGAGCTCCCAGGGGCAGCCTGTCTTAAATTCCTCTGTTATTGCCTGTAGGACTATGATGAACAAGAGGGGCCTTAAGACCAATATTTTTACTTTTATGCATTGTTTGTTTTAGATTTTGTTGAGTACACAGTATAGCAGGGTCAGTTGAGCACCATCTGTGAGAAAAAGAGCACCATGACGTAATTCACTCTGCCACAGATATAGAAACGACATGCTGCACTGCTTGGCATTCGTGCCAGAAGCTCCAATACAAACATTTCAGAGTGCTTGAGTGTCAATCTGAGGACAGCGCAGATTTGAAAAGGGTTGGATGAGTCTAATGGTGATTACGAAGGTACGGCAGCTCGGAAAACTCACTGTTATGATTCTGATAAGAATTCCCTAGTCAATCAGACGAGGGACATGGGAGTGTCTGAATTACTTATCAGGCAGGTAGTGCATGAAAACATTTGGTATTCCTTATACAAGAGTCTACTGAAATGAATTGATAGGGCGGCATGTAACATCCCAAGGTACATCTTTTTGCTGAAATGAATTGATAGGACCACATATAACATCTCAAAGTACATCTTTTTTTTTTCATTATTTACATTATTTTCATTTGACATATTTGTCCTCAAATTGTTTGTTGTTAACACAACGTTTTGACTGATATACCCTCCAGCCTTCATCAGGTGTCTTGGGGAAATTTCGAACCTAGGTTTGAAATTTAACAACAAACAAGATGAGGACAAATATCCGTCAAATGTAAATAATGTACATAATTCCACATCACTTAAATATAGAACAGTATTATCTTTTTTTTCTCTGATGAAATTATTGAGTATTAATTGAAACGGCTGTAAGAAGCGAAGATAACCAATTTGTTAATAATAAATAATTGTTAACTTCTTTATCTCCATCTTCTTTTCTTCTTTTAACTGGATATAAACTATATGCTTAATATATACCCGTTGTTTTAAGGAAATTTCATTCTCCAACAGTACTAGGTATTGAACCAGTATTTCCTTGAATGCAACCATCCCTTCATGAGGTTAACATATCCTCTAATTAAATTTATATGATTAATTTATAATTATAAATGAGAGTACATGAAGTACCAGTTTGCTAGAAATAAGAGTCAAAATCCTCAAATAAGCCACCATCTCACTGAAAAAAACCTAACAGACCAACAGAAGTCGGGCAATGAGCAATGAATTTAACTTACCATCTCAGCTGATAGTTGCAGAATGAAGTAAAAGATATACCTGTATCATGATTTTGAATTCTGGGTTTTCCCTTCGTTCTCCTTAGTAAGTCACACCAAATTCAAATCAGTTTCAGTTCATAATTTTCAATAAATGAGTAAACATTCAAATGAATATTCACATAGATATTATCATTATTATTATTAATGCCTTTGCACAGCTTCTAACACTGGAGATGTACTACGGTGTCAGCTGTTCACTACCAGTGAACTAAGGTAATACCCCTTATTTTTCGAGCACCTTTGGGAGTATTCAAGCGGTTCCAAGCAGTGCTGTTTTCTGCAAGTGCTCCACCCTTATTGCAGCCCCTATTTGTTCCATGTACTTCTCAAGATTTTTACTCAGTGTTCTTAAGGCGCTGACAATTACTGGTACTACTACCACCTTTTTCATCGACCACAACTGCTTAACCTCCCAAGCTAACCTGTCATATCTATCGACTTTTCTTTCTTCCTTATTGCATACCTTGTTGTCAGCCGGGCATGCTATATCTATGATCCAGCATAGTTTGCTTTCTTTCTCAATTAAGACTATGTCTAGCTTCCTATTCTCTATCTCATGATTGCACTGAGTCATAAAACCCCATAGGATCTTTGCTTTATCCTTTTTGATGATGCCTTCGGGTTTATGTTCGTACCACTATTTTGCTGTCAAGTCCATACTTGTTGCAAAGTGTCCAATGGACAAGCCTTGCTATATTGTCGTGGCATCTCTTATATTCCTTCTGGGCTAGTGGTGTACATTGACTGGTAATATGCCATACGGTTTCACCATTTTGTCCACAAATTCTGCACTTATCACTTTCTGATGTGTTGTCTATTCTGTATTTTATGTAATTTGTTCTTAGTGCTTGCTCTTGGGCAGCACAGATTAGAGCCTCCATTTCCAGTCTTAAATCACTTTTAATCATCTACAGCCATCTTTTTTCTCTGTCTGTCTTACCTTCAACATCCCTGTGAAATTGTCCATGCATTCTTTTCTTTACCCACCTATTTTCAGTTTCATTCTTTTTCAATTGCTTGTACAGTGCTTTATCTTCACAATCTTTCATCCTACACAAGCCTGACCGTCTTACTTCTAATAATAGTGGTTCTGTGGCATTTTTTACATACCATGCTATGTTGTTTTCTTCTGCTCTAATGCTGTGTTCACATCCAATAAGTCCTCTTCACCCCACCTTTTACTTGGTACATACAGTCTGTCTATGTTACTTTTTGGGTGGACTATCCCATATCTAGTTAGCAACTTCCTTGTCTTTCTGTCTAAACTGTTTAGTTCATCTACTGTCCATGTGATTACCCCTATTCCATATCTAAGGAGTGAAACTGCCCAGGTGTTGATAGCTTCAGTCTTATTCTGCCTGTTTAATTTCGACTTAAGGATCAGTCTCAGTCTGCACAAGTACTCCACCTTTCTGTCATTTCTTTCTCCATCAATTTATCCATTTCCAAAATTCCCAAGTACTTATAGCCCGTCTCTTCTATCTGCTTTATAACCTCCTCCGATGGTATCAATAGCCCATCCATACATTTGATTTTGCCTCTCTTCAAGATAACACACCACACTTTCTCAGTCTGAACTCCATTCTGATATCAGCATTGAAAGTATACACTGTATCAATGAGGGAACTGACTTGGGATTCATCTTTACCATAAAGTTTGAGGTCATCCATGAATAACAAATGGTTGACTTTTTGTTGGCGGCTTTTGAATACATACCTAGCTTTTGCTTTCCTCAGAATCAGTGTTAGTCGTATCAAGCACAGTACAAAGATCAGTGGGGACAGGCAGTCCTCTTGGAAGATGCCGCTCCTGATTTCTACTGACCATAAACTTCTTCTGTATGCTGTCAGGTCTGTCCTCCAATTCACCATACTTTTTCCAAGCAATCGCTGAACATTCGATGCAATGCCAAATAGGTTCATACATTCCATAATCCAAGAATGTAGGATCATATCGTATGCCTTACAATAGTCAATCCATGACATGGCTAAGTTACTTTTCCTCCTCTTGCAGTCTCTAAGTACAGTTTTGTTTTATCAGGAGTTGATCTTTGGTACCTCTGCACTTATGCTTGCATCTCTTCAGCTCATGTGGCAGGACTCCATTTTTTTCCAGATGTTTGTACATTGACTCTGCGAGTATTCCAGTCAATAATTTCCAAATAAGTGGCAAACAGGATATCGGCTTGTAATTGTCTACAGTATTGCTTTTTTCGATGCTTTTCAAGCACGGCGCTGTCCTACACAATGCCAACCACTCTGGTGTTACTTGGTTGGCATTTAACAAGGTGTTGAGTTGCACAGCTATTTGTGCATGACATTCATCAAATATTTTGATCCAGTAGCCTTGAATTTCATCTGGTCCCAGAGCCTTCCAGTTGCTCATTTTTTTGCTGGTTTCCTTCACTTCCTTAATTGAAATGACTAGTTCTGCTTGTTTTGTATAGACTACTATTTGTTTCAGTTCTTGCAACCATTCAGCATCATTTTTGTGCTCCTTGTCTTTGCTCCAGATGTCACTCCAAAACCTTTGACTTTCAATGTTATCTGGTATCAACTTTTCATCTGTACACTCTCCATTTATTTCTTAATAGAATTTCTTCTGATCTATTCTGAATAACCTATTCTGCTGGTAACCCTTCATTCTTTGCTCATATCTTACCATCTTTGCTTTCTTTGCAACAAGGTGCTGTTTCAGTTCCTCCATTACCACTTTCAGGCCCTTTCTTTCAATATTATACTTCCTTTTCAGTGCCTTGTATTTTTGTTCGCTTTTAAGGTCCCCTTTCTCTTTTTGGTCTAACACAGAAATGTCTTTCGAGAGCATATCTAACCCTACCTGTGTTCTTCTTTTCCACCATGGATCTTTTCTTTTGTCACTCCCATTATGTTTCTTTTTCTTGACATCAACACTCACATTTTCTGCTACAACAATACTTGCTGCCTTGATCAAATTATTTGTTTCTGTGATGTTGTTTGTTCTGATATATTTCAGATTTTCATTGACATTTTTGTTTCTTGGTTCAATTTCCACCAATCAACCTTTTTAAGGTTGAAAATAATGTTGCTATCATTCTCCTGTAGTCTTGCCTTTATTCTGTCATAGATTGCCTTATGTTCATCTGTCATGTCGCCATTAGTTTTATTAAATTCAAATTACGACAAACGTAAATAAACAAGCGAAGCTTGCTTTTAGAAGCATTGAGATGTCTTTACAGCTGGCCACCTACACTTTTCTCTGCAAAGTAAGGATAGTTTATCCTGTTCAGGCTATATTATTAGCATTATTCTGCGATTGAGAATTTAAACATCAATTAGTTTTATTGTTTTCTTTCAGATCATCTATATGTCTCTCATCAAGTAAGCTACCATTGCTCCTTTCCTGTGCTTTGAGATTACTTTTATTAGTAAGAACTGTATTTTCATCGTTATCTCTGCTGCTATTTTCCAATACCAGGCTTTTTGCTTGCTCCATCTACGCCGTGTGTGGTGGTCCCTTTCTGGATATTGACAGGCTGGAGCCAGACCAGAATCTCTGATCCTGCTGGGTGCAACACTGTCACCATCAATGGCTTCAGTTTCATTACCACTGTTATTCATAATATTTTGTTTTTACATTGTCACTCATATGAGGTAGCAATTATCAGGTTGCGCACTTACCAGTGTTTTTTATTATTATTACTATTATTATTATCAGCAGTAAATAAATAAATAGTTAATAATAACAATAATATTAGTGGCCAGCAAGCAACAATGCCATTAAATGGCTAATCAATAAATCTTATAATTAATTTATAATCATAAATGAGGGTACCTGAAGTACCAGCTTACTAGAAATAAGAGTCAAAATCCTCAAATAAGCTACCATCTCACTGAAAAAACATAACAGACCAACAGAAATAGGTATGGATTCTGAGAACCTTCAGAACAAGTGACCAGGAAACTATGCTGGTTCTATGAAGGGCATTTGTCTTCAGCCATCTGGACAACTGCTCTCAACTGCAGTCACCCTACGGTATCAGATTAATAGTGGAACTTGAGGCATTTAAGCGATGTTACTCCAGGAAGTTTGCCTCAATGGAACAGCTGAATGACTGGAAGAGACTGAAAGAGCTATGACTCTACTCCTTGGAGTGAAGACGGGAGAAGTATGCAGTGATATATGTATGGAAGATCTTGGAGGGACTGACACAAAACTTTGGAATCAAGAGCTATCAGACCCTGAACTGGATGTCACTGCACTGTTCCAAAGAGTCAAGGTATCCCATCTAGAGTGAGGACCACATACTGCAATAGCTTGCAATTCAAGGGCCCATAACTATTTAACGCCTTGCCAAAATTTCCAAGGAAGCTTCACGGAGTGGGAGGGGGGGGAGTAGATGTTTTTAGGATACAATTTAACTTTCTGCTATCCAAGGTCCCAGATGAACCAATATCAAGGCTGGAGACCTAAAAGAGGGCAGCAATTTCAAACTCCTCCTTCACCAAAAGTCAATCACATAGAATTGGCCATTAAAGGGGGTGAATACATTGGCGGTGCCTAAGCATGGCCACAGCCTTGGGCTGAAACATCATTATGATCAACATTTAACGTCCGCTTTCCATGTTGGCATAGGTTGGATGGTTTAACTGAGGACTGGCAAGCTTGGAGGCTGCAGCAGGCTCTAATCTGATCTGGTAAGGTTTCTACAGCTAGATGCCCTTCCTAACACCAACCACTCTAAGAGTGTAGTGGTTGCTTTTTACATGCCACCAGTACAGGAGCCAGTCAAGTTGCACTGGCATCGACCACACTCGAATGGTGCTTTTTATGTGCCACTGGCACTGGCATTGGCCATGCTTGAATGGTGCTTTTTTTGTGCCACCCGCATGGGTGCCAGTTAGGCAGCACTGGCATTGGCCACAACTATGATTTCACTGGACTCAACAGGTCTTCTCAAGCACAGAACATTGCTCATTGATTGAAGGGTACTTTTAAATGGACCAGTTATGTGACACTGGCATCAGCCACAGCTACAATCTCACTTGGCTTGCCAGGTCTTCTCAAGCACAGCATATCTCCAAAGGTATCGGTCACATGTCATTACTTCTGTGAGGCCCAATGTTTGAAGGTCGTGCTTCACCACCTCATCCCATGTCTTTCTGGGTCTTCCTCTTCCACAGGTTACCTCCACTGTTAGGGTGTGACACTTCTTCACACAGCTGTCTTCATCCATATGCAACACATGACCATACAAGTGCAGTCGTCTTCCTTGCACACCACATCTGATGCTTCTTATTCCAACTTTTCCCTCAAGGCGCTTACACTCTATCATGTATGCACACTGACATTAAACATCCAGCAGAGCACACTAGCTTCATTTCTTTCAAGCTTACACATCTTCAGCAGTCATGACCCATGCTTCACTGCCGTGTAGCATCATACAGTCTTTTCACTCTGAGTGAGAGGCCCTTTGTTACCAGCAGAGGTAGGAGCTCCCTGAACTTTGTCTAGGCTGTTCTTATTCTAGGAGCTATGCTCTCAGAGCATCCACCCCAACTACTGACTTGGTCACCTAGGTAATGGAAGCTATCAACTACTATTTTTTTTGCCTGGTATGTAACGGAATCTGTTTCCTGTATATCTTCGGTGTTTACTGCCCTCTGTGCATCTGCCACATACAAAAACTATCTTCCCAGTTAACCTTCCTTTGATATTGCTGCACCTCTTATGTGTCCATAGCTTACACTGGGTACATCCTATGGAGTTTCTACCTACACCTTTTCAACAGATTGAGCAGGGCCAGTTATCTGAAGAGATTTATTTGTAATTTGTCTGCTTTCCTACTTACTAAGACTTTGGTTTTTGCTAGACTGACTCTAAGGCTCTTCAAATCTAGACCTCACTTCCGCACCTGAATTCTGGTAGTGACTCAGCTATTAGAGCAAGGTCATCAGCATAGAGGAGCTCCCAGGGGCATCCTGTCTTGAATTCCTCCGTTAATGCCTGGAGGACTGTGATGAATAAGAGGGGGCTGAGGAATGATCCTTAGTGAAGCCCGGAATTCTTCACTATACTTGTTGCCAACCCTCACCTTACTGACAGCATCCATGTACATGGCTTCTACAGTTCTCACCAACCACTCATCTATCCCTAGTTTCTGCATTGACTACCAGATAAGGGATCGGGCACCCCTGTCAAAGTCTTTCTCCATGTCAACGAAAGCCAAGTACAGATGTTTATCTTTGGCTAGGAATTTCTCCTACAGTTGTCTTACTAGAAATATGGCATCAGTGGTGCTTCTCCCTGGAATAAACACAAACTGCATCTCATCAAAACTAACTCTCTCCCAAATTAGTTGGGGCTGTGACTCTCTCTGTGACCTTCATCACCTGATCCAACAAGTTGACACCTCTGTAATTATTCCTATCTAATGCATCACCTTTACCTTTGTAGCAGTTGACTATGGTGCTGCTACACCAGTCATTAGGTATGATTCCTTCATAGTGGCATCTCCAGGTCTCTCTCTTTGAAGTATCATTAAATGCAAGTGAGCCATCATTCATGCAGATATATTTCTCTCCTATGATATCACAATTCTTTCTTACACACTGTCTTACAAAACACTTTAAGTCTCTGGTCCTCATGATGTAGAACATTGGCAAATATTTTCTCATCTGCTTCTCCTCTGGCTAAGTAAACCTGTCCCCTTCTGGCAATCTGATACAGTTCCTTGTTTCCACCACACTTCCAGTCCTGCCATGCCTGTTTCTTTTCCCTAATGGCTCTGTTAGCTACATTGTTCCACCACCATGTTACCTTAGGTCAAGAGGGGACATTGCATCAGCTGCAGATCTGGTCAGTAGCCCTCAACAGGTTGTCCCATAGGAACCTCCAGTTGTTCTCCACATTATATGATGCTATATTCTCCTCTTTCTTGTCAAAAGCTTTTCATGAAAATATGTGTTTAAATCTCTGTCCATTCAGAGGATCCTTAAGCTTCCAGACCCTTCTTTTCCATGCTGGTCATCTTCTAGGCAACCATTTAGCTCTGATCCTGAAGCTGCTGACTACTAACCTATGTTGTAGGGTGCATTCTTCACCTGGGAAGGTTTTGGCATTTATAAGTAGCCATCTTTTCTATTTTCTGGCAAGAATGTAGTCAATCTGACTAGTGTGCCCACCAGACTGGTGACTGGCAGGTTTCCTGATCATATTATCAGAATATAACTTTAGGCCATAAACAAAGAATGTGTGGGTGACATTAATTTTATACTTTTCTGCATATCCTGACGTATCACCTTAGTACTAATAGGGCTGACAAGGGGTTAACTACCAGTACAAACAATATTACAGATCGACTATCACTGGAATATGTCTGTTGATAGTTTAATTCTGTTTGTAATAATAGGTGCTGCTTTAGTAGCTGTCAGTGATGACTGTGTGAACCATGTTGTGGTCAGTCATTCAATGACATTCACTATAGCAGCTGGTAATTTGGCAAGGTGTAGTGATTCTATCATTTATGAATGAGGGACAGTAAAACATCTTGTAGTTTAACCATATTGTTAAGAGATTACAACAATGTTGCTTGGCTTCCATAAGGACAGCTTTGTTGAGGAGGAACTGTACAGTACAGCCCCAGACTCCTTCCATTCCTCCTGCCTGTTCATCAGTTTTCACACCTTTTGTTTGACAGTGGTCTTGGAGAAACATTCAGACAATCTGTGTACAGTTTGTACATAACATTCAAGTATGCTATGGGTCTATAGTTTTTGGCTACATGACTCTCTTTGTTCTTGGGGATAAAAGTAGTTCATGCAACTGTGACACAATCAGCTCAGTGTCCATTGCTTTTTAAGCAGATTCATGAGAATTTCCCTAATAAAATGTGCACTTTTTGTACCAGTAGCCTACTATCAGGTCTCTGCCAGGTGATTTTCCAGTCAGTAGTTTCATAATAACCATTAGGTGTGTTTCACTGGTGACATTATTGTTTTACGAGAGACATTGTATGTGTGTATGTGTGCATACGAATGAATGCATGCATTCATGTATGTATGTTTGTATGGATATATAACATAAAAAGAAAGGGTCATAAATTTCACATCTAGATCATGCTTTAATTGTACTCAACAATTAAACATCATCAAATATATAATTACATAATTGCGATTAATTTAAAAGTTGTGTTCAATCAAATCATTAGGTCAGGATTATTGTTACACACACACATACAAACATACAAATGTATGTAGATTTTTATGGTTTCAATTGGAAAGATGGAATTGTGGTCATAGCCTGTACGTACACTGGCATAATTCATGTGGTTGGTGTTCAACTTGAACAACCATATGTCTATAACCATAAGAGAAAATGTGAATGATAAAGAAATTTCAGAAAGATGGGTATCTTGGTTATCCTTCATTAGGAAAGATTATGGAAGTGGTGTGTGCAGGGCATAGGATGAGAGTCATGGAATGAGATGATGAGAGGAGGAGAAACAGATTTGTTGCATGGATTTAGATAGAGGTGGTACATAAATATTTAATTCTGAGAACCAGAGGTTATTGTAGTGACAGTAAATGAGGCAGAATGAGGAGACAGTATACCTTCAAGGTAGATGTTGAAGAGTGACTTATTGCCACTCAGCTGGATAGCTTTCTTTTGAATGCACACTAGGATCTTTCAGAGTGTAGCAGCAGTGCTATCTAGGATGTGAAAACACTATTACTTTTTTTATATATCTATATATAGAGGTATTTGCATGCTAATGACAAATAAATGAATTTGTTTTGTTTTTGTTTTCATATCACTTCTAAGTTGGCAGGGGTCGAATACAAAAAAATCAAATTTTAATATTTCCATGGCTTAAGCAGCAGAAGTCAATTCGGAAATATGTATATATATATATATATATATCATCATCATCATCATCATCATCATCATCATCATCATCATCGTCATTTAACGTCCGCTTTCCATGCTAGCATGGGTTGGACAATTTGACTGAGGACTGGTGAAACCAGATGGCTACACCAGGCTCCAATCTGATTTGGCAGAGTTTCTACAGCTGGATGCATCACCTAATGCCAACCACTCACAGAGTGTAGTGGGTGCTTTTAAGTACCACCGGCACGAAGGCCAGTCAGGCGGTACTGGCAACGGCCATGCTCAAAATGGTGTATTTTATGTGCCACCCACACAGGAGCCAGTCCAGAGGCACTGGGAATGATCTCTCTCGAAAGTCCTTACACAAGCCGCGGGCACAAGTGCCAGAAAGGCGACGCTGGGCACAGGTGCCATCATGATTTTGCTTTCGCTTGCCCCAACAAGTCTTTGCAAGCTGAGTTTCATGTCCAATGAAGGAGACAACATTGGCATGGGTGCCAGTCGTCGAATTTAACTCGATTTTGATTTCACTTGCCTCAACAGGTCTTCGCAAGTGGAGTTTAGTGTCCAATGAAGGAAGGTATGCATAAGTGGACTGGCTGAGGCCTTAGATTTAGGTCTCACTTGGCTTGCCGGGTCTTCTCACGCACAGCATATTTCCAGTTGGCAGAGTTTCTACAGCTGGATGCACCACCTAATGCCAACCAGTCACAGAGTGTAGTGGGTGCTTTTAAGTGCCACCAGCACGAAGGCCAGTCAGGCGGTACTGGCAACGGCCATGCTCAAAATGGTGTATTTTATGTGCCACCTGCACAAGAGCCAGTCCAGGGGCACTGGCAATGATCTCTCTCGAAAGTCCTTACACATGCCGCGGGCACAAGTGCCAGAAAGGCGACGCTGGGCACAGGTGCCATCATGATTTCGCTTTCGCTTGCCCCAATAAGCCTTTGCAAGCTGAGTTTCATTTCCAATGAAGGAGACGACATTGGCATAGGTGCCAGTCGTAGAACTTAACTCGATTTCGATTTCACTTGAGACGACGTTGGCATGGGTGCCAGTCGTCGAATTTAACTCGATTTCTATTTCACTTGCCTCAACAGGTCTTCGCAAGTGGAGTTTAGTGTCCAGTGAAGGAAGTGGACTGGCTGAGGCCTTAGATTTAGGTCTCACTTGGCTTGCCGGGTCTTCTCACGCACAGCATTTGGTAGAGTTTCTACAGCTGGATGCCCTTCCTAACACCAACCACTCAGAGAGTGTAGTGGGTGTTTTTACGTGCCACTGACACGAAGGCCAGTCAGGTGGTACTGACAATGGCCACGCTCAAAATGGTGTATTTTATGTGCCACTCGCACACTTGCCTCAACAGGTCTTCGCAAGTGGAGTTTAGTGTCCAATTTAACTCAATTTTGATTTCACTTGCCTCAACAGGTCTTCGCAAGTGGTGTTTAGTGTCCAATGAAGGAAGGTACGCATAAGTGGACTAGCTGAGGACTTAGATTTAGGTCTCACTTGGCTTGCCGGGTCTTCTCATGCACAGCATATTTCCAAAGGTCTCAGTCAGAAGTCATCGCCTTGGTGAGGCCCAATGTTCGAAGGTCGTGCCTCACCACCTCATCCCAGGTCTTCCTTGGCCTACCTCTTTCACAGGTTCCCTCAACTGCTAGAGTGTGGCACTTTTTCACACAGCTATCCTCATCCATTCTCGATACATGACCATACCAGCGCAATCGTCTCTCTTGCACACCACAACTGATGCTTCGTAAGTTCAACTTTTCTCTCAAGGTACTAATACTCTGTCTAGTATGCACACTGACATTACACATCCATCGGAGCATACTGGCTTCATTCCTTGCAAGCTTACGCATGTCCTCAGCAGTCACAGCCCATGTTTCACTGCCATGAAGCATGGCTGTTCATACACATGCGTCATACAGTCTGCCTTTTACTCAGAGTGAGAGGCCCCTTGTCATCAGCAGAGCTAAGAGCTCTCTTAACTTTGCCCAGTCTATTCTTATTCTAGCAGCTACACTTTCAGTGTACCCTCCCCCACTACTAACTTGGTTACCTAGATAGCAGAAGCTATTAACTATGTCTAGTTTTTTTCCCTGGAATGTAGCAGAAGTTGTTATCTGCACATTTACAGTGTTTATATATGTATGTATGTGTGTGTGTGTGTGTGTGTGTGTGTGTGTGTGCGTGTGTGTGTTTTAAATAAAATGAGACAACAAAGCCAAGGCTGTGAGGAATTTTCAGGACATTTATAAAGAGAAAGTTAGTCT
>NC_068983.1:90756621-90757256 GCF_001194135.2 Octopus bimaculoides
GGGTGATATGTTAGAATGGCATTAAGGGATGGGTACAGAAAAGGTATAGGAGGGGGTTTCCAAACTGAGTAGTAAATCACAAAATGGAAGAATACTAAGAATGGTCCAGTTTCTATAAATAGATTTATGTGTTTATTCTACTAGCTAATGTGATAGAGTGGGTAGAGGAATCAGAGAGAAAGAAAGAAGTGTATATAGATATATGCATGCATTCGGTTTTAAATACACAAGTATGTAGATCTATATAATAATGCATACACACACATATATGTACATGTCTGCATGCATATATCTATATACACTTCTTTCTTTCTCTCTGATTCCTCTACCCACTCTATCACATTAGCTAGTAGAATAAACACATAAATCTATTTATAGAAACTGGACCATTCTTAGTATTCTTCCATTTTGTGATTTACTACTCAGTTTGGAAACCCCCTCCTATACCTTTTCTGTACCCATCCCTTAATGCCATTCTAACATATCACCCCACCTCACACATATTCATTACTTACATTCTTATCTCTTCCTATCCCTCCCTACTCCTCTCCCACACCCCTCTCATAATATCTCCACCACCAACCCACACTCCTTTTTTCACTTTCTCTTCTTGTTTTCATTTTCTCTTCCTCTTT
>NC_068983.1:90757266-90757894 GCF_001194135.2 Octopus bimaculoides
TCTCTTCTTGTTTTCATTTTCTCTTCCTCTTTCTTTCCTTCTTCTTTTCTCACCTTTTCTTTTGACCTCTCTCTTCATTTTAATATACACATCTCTTCTCCCCTCTCTACCCACTTAATACTACCACTACATTCTCAAATTTTCATTCACACCACAAGACCCCTTTGAATGAACAGCACATGGAATCTACATCACCACACTCTCTCCATTTGTGATGACAAAATATGAACTATTGGAATTTACATATCATAGACAGGAAGCATTTCTACCATTTCTACACACCACTTTCCTTGGATAATGGAACTGCAACCTATAACATCTTTATACATTTTTATTTCTATTTCTACATTCATTCTCCTATTTCCCTATATACTCTTTATTTGCTTCCTTTTCCAAAATAACACCTCATATTGAACTCTAATATTTCCCTCTATTTAATCATCTGCCATCATTTCTGATGAAGAGATATCCCTAATAACCCAGAAACAGCTGTAAGACTAACTTTCTCTTTATAAATGTCCTGAAAATTCCTCATAGCCTTGGCTTTGTTGTCTCATTTTATTCAACATATACATGCTCATACAAGACCCACATTAGACTCATCATTCATATTATTATCGAACCAAGA
>NC_068983.1:90758180-90766950 GCF_001194135.2 Octopus bimaculoides
TATATATATATATATATATATATATATATCATCATCATCATCATCGTTTAACATCCGCTTTCCATGCGAGCATGGGTTGGACGATTGACTGAGGACTGGCAAGCCAGAAGGCTGCACTAGGCTCCAATCTGATCTGGCAGAGTTTCTACAGCTGGATGCCCCTCCTAACGCCAACCACTCCGAGAGTGTAGTGGGTACTTTTACGTGCCACCGGCACAAGGGCCAGTCACATGGTACTGGCAACAGCCACACTTAAAAAGGTGTGTTTACATGCCACCTGTACGGGAGCCAATCCAGTGGTGCTGGCAATGACCTCGCTTGAATTAGTTTCTAACGTGCCACCAGCACAAGTGCTAGGAGGTAACGCAGGTAACGATTACTCTCAAATGGTGCTACTTATGGGCCACTAGCACAGAAGCCAGACAGCTACTCTGGCAATGAACACGCTTGGACAGTGCTGTTAGAGCTCTACTGGTGCAGGTGCCAGTCATTGAGTATGGTTCAATTACGATTTCACTTGCGCCAAGAGGTCTTCACATGTAGAGTTTAGTGTCCAATGAAGGAGAGGTTGGCATGGGTGGCAGTCGTCAGATTCAGTTTGATTTCAGATTTCAAATTTCAATATATATATCAATTGCTGTTAGGGTCACAGTATTTTGTTTTGCAACTGTAATATACTACGAAGTATATTACAGTTTTATAAGTCAATACTGGTCCTATTTTGTGTTAGCAGTGCATTATTTGCATCTTTTTAAGTATATCTCTACAGATTTTCTATAGAATTTAGAGCCAGTACTGAAATGTAATAACTTTCAGTGCTGGCTCAAAATTCTATAAAAAATCTGTAGAGATAAACTTAAAATATGGATGTATATATAGAAGTATGGATGAATCTGGAGGCACAGGTGTAGCTGTATAGAGGGGCAGACATGGCTACTTGGAGGTGCTGGCATGGCTGTGTGGTAAGAAGTTTGCTTTCCAACGACATGGTTCCAGGTTCACACACACATCCCAAAAATGGGGACAGTCACATAGGGCAATTCAGAGCATCCCAACAAATCACCAATTTCTCTTCAAAAAGTAATGATAATAACATTGCAGAATCTTGCTTACCCATTTATTTATTAGGGACTTCCTTTCTTCAAATAACTGGAAAAAAAAAAAGTAAAAAGATATTCAAATCACACATGAATTTTTAATATACATGGTCAACAAAATATAATTTATCTAAAGAATACAGAAAACTACAAGACTATAATTCCTAACAAAATACATCAAATGAAAGAAGTAATGTGCCAGTGATAAAATAAAAGGTATCTAGTTCATGCTGTTAGGAGGTTGAAGATAGCAATGGCTACCAGCTGTAAAAACTATGTAAAAATAAAGAACGCACAGAGCAGATGTGGACTTTACAAGTCCTGTACAAACAACTTTAAAAAATGCAAACAATGATAATAGAGAAGGAAAACTATATGTTAAGTTCTAAGAGATATTGCAAGTCAAAAAAAAAAAAGCTGGATGAGTTGATAAGATGACAGTATCTTTAACATTGTATTATATGCTTCACAAAACTAACTCATGACCCAGTCTCCCTAGATATGCCGCAGAACACATACCATGCAACAAAAATTGTTTTTAAGCTACAGTTCCAGGGATCATAGACTTATGAGTATAAATGTTCCAGCTAGGACCATTCTAGTTTTTGTTCAAATATTATGTATAAAAAATATATCACCCAATATGCTCTTCCCTCTTTTATTTAATGGCAAAGTATGAGTGGCAGAGATTTAACTGTTATTTTTAGATGAAATGACCACATATGAATTCCCTTGAAGTGATGTGAAATGAAACGATGCAAATAGAGTTGAAAATTAAACCAGCTGAGAGGGGTTACATCAAGTCTACAGTACTTACCATTAAGAGTAAACTAAAAAATTTGTAAATTGTAAAGCTTATTAAATAAGATAAAAGTTTATGGAAGTTTAACATTATGAAAGTAAATGAAATATAACAATAAAAGTGAGTAAAAATTAAAGCAACCACTCTTTGTTACACACTACAACAGGACTAATATATCATTAACTTTCAGAACATGCGATTAAAAAAGAAAAAATTACAGATGTTGTAGTCTCTCAGTAATTCATGAAGGCTATATTGTTTATATCTAAAAATTCTTCTATCATGAAGCAAGAGTTTCTTATTCTAGTTCTCTTAATGATTTGTGTAATCCAGTGAGAGATTGAGAGACTCATGGGTCAGAACATATCTGAAGTCAGCTTTTAAGAAATGCATAATCAAATATCATTAAAGGAATCTGCAGAATTGATTCTTGAAATTAAAAAGCCTCATTTTAATTGTGTGATACAGATAACTGGATGATACTGATAATTTGAATTGTTGCTACTTAATAATGATTTGGCTGAAAAAAAAAAAAACACTTGCACTGATAGTAACTAATATACTGTGTTACTTCTTTAATTGTAAGATTACATGTTATTTATTGTTTTGTTTAACCAATCATATTCTAATATGATTTTTTAATTGCTACTTATTCTAGCAATGGCTGTCTGATCAATCAACCACATATAAAATCTCCTCTAATATTATCTAATTATATATGTCATTATTGTAATACAATATAACTTGGTATTAGAATAATATAACCTCTCCACCTTCTTTCTTTTATGAAAGAAGGTGCATGCACAAAGTATTTATTTTTTTCCTTTGACTTTAACGGTTTTGCTGAACTACATTTAGTGTGTATAAAGTAAATACAAGAGCTGTTTCAAAGTGTAATATCTTTCATGCATTTTAAAGAGTATAATAAATCTGCTTGAAGTCACAAAAAACCCTTCCAGTGCTTTAATGGAAATTTAGATGAAAGCTACCAGGTCTAGGAAAACAATATGTCTTTTATTCACTTGCCACAGGAGTCACAGAAAAAAAATGAGATGATTCAAGTTGCAACATATCCACATTGCTGGGATTTAACTCTTTTGAATTTGTAAACCCAGACACTAAAGACAAAATTACCACCATTTAAATGAAGTTCTGACTGTTGCCCTAAAAAGAAACATTACATATATCAACTATCAAGTAGAAATTAGTATAAATTGGAGAAATTTCACTTATTTCTAACATTAAGTTGAAAGCTAAAGACTGTGAATTTGGAAATTTACAGGACAATTTAATCAGAGAAAGAATCATATGTGAATACAAAACAAGATACTTGAGAGCTACTGCTTCAGGATACAAAATTACCATTTAAAAACTATTGGTAATGTATCTTGTTTTGTATTCACATATAGTAGCCCCTCATTACTGGGCAATTTTCACAAGAGAATGCCTTTATGTAAATTTTTTTATTCCATGTTAGACCATGTCTTTCCCAGGACAGACTTGTGCAATTTTTCACCAAAAATTCAATTGAGGGCTTTTCTTTTTTAAATTATTTACATGCTTGTCCAACTGTTTCACATGACTTTATACATTAACATTTTTTTACAATTTTTCTGGAACAAATAAATAACAAAATTGATTCAGTGTGAAAAATTACATCAATCTACCAAATTCGAAAATTTTCACTTGGTTTCAAAATTTCAAAACCTGTGATAGTAACAGAAAAGACTCAAAAAAAGTAGATAGACAATTATAAGACCCAACATGCACACACATATACAAACACATACCCATGTTATATAGTAGGCATATGTGTGTGTCTGTGTGTATAGTAGGCATGTGTGTGTCTGTGTTTATATAGTAGGCATGCGTGTGTGTGTTTGTGTGTGTGCTTCTTTGTGATGGACAGCAGAAACACTGCATGTGACCAACTGTCGTCAATTTACTAGCCTCCCTCGGTCCTTAAAGCAACATATTCCTCACACCCACCTTCCCTTCTTTTCCTCAGCATGTTAAAAGTTATTTGTGTGTATGTGTGTGTCTGTATGTATGCATGTATCTATGTATTTATGTATCAGGCTGGAAAGAAAGTTATGTCTGATCTTAAAGTCTTTATTTATAAATGAAAAACTTATGTTTATATGTGCATGTTCGACAGAGTGTAAGCATAGCATCTTGAGAGAAAAGTTAGGCATAAGAGGCATCAGATGTAGTGTGCAAGAGAGATGATTGAGCTGGTATGGTTGTGTGATATGTATGGATGAGAACAGCTGTGTAAAGAAGTGCCAATCTCTAACTATGGAGCAAACCTGTGGTAGAGGTAGACCCAGGAAGACATGGAAAGAGGTGGTGAAGTATGATCTTCAAGCTTTGAGCCTCACAGAGGCAATGACTAGTGACTGAGACCTTTGGCAATTTGCTGTGCTTGAGAGGACCTGTCCAAGTGCACCCATGCTGGTGGCATGTAAAGAACACTTTTTGAGCATTGGGCCTCACGAAGGCAAAGTGACTGAGTTCCTTTTGAGTGTTGGGCCTTACGAGGCAATGACTGAGACTTTTGACATTATGTTGTGCTTGGGAAGAAGACCTACCAAGTCAAGCAAATTGGTACATAAAAGCACCCCAGTGTTACCCATGCTCTTGGAGTGGTTGGCATTAGGAAGGGCATCCAGCCATAGAAAACCGTGCCAAATCAGACTGGAGTCTGGTGCAGCTTTCCAGCATGCCAGCCCAGTCAAACTGTCCAACCCATGCCAGCATGGACAACAGACGTTAAATGATGATGATGATGACGATGAAATATTTAATGATTAACATAACATCCATTACTTTGTAGAGCCTCATTCCATCTGTCAACAAGCCACATTTGTAAAATTCTTTAGGTTTTGATGCAAAGTATGATGCCAGTTTCTTTTCAACCTCTTCTCTTGATGTCAACCTAAGACCATCCAAATGATTCTGTAATCTCTGAAACAAGTGATAATCAGAAGGTGCAAGGTCAGGAAAATATGGAGGATGAAGCAATTTCTCTCATTGGGGCTCTTCTAAGAGATCTTTAGTCAATTGTGGAGTGTGTGGGCAGGCATTACTGTGATGCAGAATGACTCCCTTTCAGTTGACTAAGGATGGTTGGTTTTTGTCCAAAGCTGCTCTCAAATGACAAAGTGGATCACAGTAGAGATTAGCATTGATTGTTTGATTATTGTCCAACAGTTTGTAATGGGTAATTCTTTGAATATCTCACCATACACTCAACATGATCTTCTTTATATGAAGTAATCATCCTGGTTGCTGAGCAGGTCTGCTTCCTCAACAAGGGCATTTAACATTATGATAAAGGGTTCACTTCTCATCACTAGTGACAAGCCTATCCAAAAATGACATCTGATGTTGTCATGTAAGCAATGACACTCAACAAGCAACACATTGTTGCAGATTCTCTGGAGACAGGTCATGAGGGATCCATTTTCCAACTACTGAAATCTTTCCAATTCTTTTCAGTCCATGTAGGATAGTCGTATGTCTTACTTTAAATTTCTCAGCAAGTTCCCTAGTACTAGTGATGGGATTTGCTGTGATAACAGCTTCCAACTCTTGGGAATCAAGAGCTTTTGGATGACCCTCCTTTGGCTTGCCATCTAAGATGAAATTTCCACTTTGGAAACAAAAAAGCACCTCCAGCAACTTCTTTCATTTACTACATCATCTCCATAAGTGTTCTGAATGGATTTTGCTGCTGCACTCACATTGACACCTTTATGAAACTCAAAGAGTAAAGCATGTCTAATGTGTTCTTTAGTTGGAGCAAACATTGAGGGTGAATAACAAAGAAGATTGAGAACAATATTTTTTTAACCTGAAAAAAGAAAATATAAATTACTCGTTGTTTCATTCCATGATTGATAACAAGAGACAATACATTAATAATTGTCATCTAAAATTTCATCTAGAAACTTTTGTTCCCACTTGTATGCAGCATCCATTGTAATATATCTTCACATTCCACCAAGCCCCACCCACTACTTGAAAATTTCCAAATTAAGATTCTTTCACTTAACTTCTACCTTACCCTTCTCATTCAAGTTCAATGCAACTCCACCAGCACATTACACCTTCATACAAAAGCCAAATGATTGTCAAAAGTTTTATAAGTCACAGGATGTACAGCTATTGAAAAATGTACTACACAGGTAAAAAGCTTCACTGAAGATTCTTCAGTCTCAGCTGTGATACAAAACAAATATCAGCAAATGAGAAAAAACAAATCAGGTCCATTTAAAAGCATGCCATCAAAGAAAAGGCCAAAAAATGACTGCATCAATTCATGTGGTATATGTGGTAAGATTCATCCATCCTGCCAATGTGAAAATGCCATAACCAAAATCATTTTGCCAATCTGTGCTATTCTAAACAATCACAAGCTGTGTCAAAAATAAGCTCACAAGAAAATGAATTGTCATATCAATATTTATTTCTAGATGGTATCAAACTGGAAATAAATGAGGTAACGTCTCACTGGACACAAGTCACCATAGTAGAAGCATTGACTTCAAACTTGATACTGCTGAACAAGCAAATATTTCAAACAGCACACTGTGTCTGACTGAAGAGCTAGTCAACACACCATCCAAACTGAAGTTCAGGTTGAAATTAAATGTTCAGCAAACAACAAAATTATGAAAGTTATGTTTCAAGCTATCACACTGAAAGCATCACATATCCTAGCAAAAGATACATGTGTTAATTACATTTATTTAGGTATACTCTGAGAATTTATCACTAGATTCAAATGGCCTGTGTAAAGACATTGAAAAATTACTTGCTCAATACTCAATTAAGTTAAAACTAGATGCTAGTCCTACACTCTTCATGAAGAATTCTTTAAATTATTTGTCATAAGGTGCAAGCTGAACTTGATTGCAAGGAGCAGCTGCAACATGAGCCTACAGCATGGGTCAACTCAATGGTCACAACACAAAAAGGTGACAGGACAAGGATTTGTAATGATCCAGCTGATGTCAACAAAGTTATATGTGAACATCACCAAACTATCACAGTTGAAATTGCTGCACATACAGGCAGTGCTACAAAGTTCACCAAACTTGATGGCACAGCACATTTCCTGGCATATAGAACTGGATGAAGAGAGCTCAGAAAGTAAGAATATTTTGTTTGACAGATATTGCCTTCTGTGTTTAGCATTTGGTTTATGCAGTTTGAGATATAATGCAACAAACTATGAAAAATATCCTTGAAGTAATAGAAGTGTGAAAGTCATTGTTGACAACATACTAATGTAGGGTAGTTCCAACAAAGAACATGACAGGGGCTTGGAACAAGTACTTAACTGCATTGATTAAGTAGGACTTAAACCCTGACAAAGCAGAAACTGATAAAGTTAAAGTTAATTATGTTATTCATTTACTCACTCATCATGATGTTAAACCAAATCCAGAACATGTGTGTGCAAGCAAGATGATTTTAAGGAACGGTCACATATGTTGTAAAATTTATTCCTAATTTATCAAATGTTTCAACTGCATTACATGAACTTACCAAAGATGATATTGAATTGACATGGAATTATACACAAGGGAAGAGATTTGATAAGCTAAAAGAATTGATAATAAATGCTCCAGTTCTGAAGTATTAACATGTCAAGAAAGTGATTATACTGCTTAAAACTGATTATACAGTAGACTGCTTAAAAGACAGTCAAAGAACATGTATATTATAAGATGATCATCCTATTGTGTATGCATCACATGCATTAATGAAAACCAAAAGAAAACAGATATTATTGCTGTTGTTGTTGTTATCATTGTTATTATTATTATTGTTGTAGTCATTGTTGTTGTTAAGGTTGACTTTGCCTTTCATCCTTTTGGGGTCAATAAAATAAGTATCAGTTACGCACTAGGGTTGATGTAATTGACTTATCCACTCCCCACAAATTTCAGGCCTTGTGCCTATAGTAGAAAGGATTATTATTATTATTATTATTATGATTGTTATTATTATTATCACTAGTAAGATTGGAGCCTGGGGTAACCATCTGGTTCACCAGTCCTCAGTCAAATCGTCCAACCCATGCTAGCATGGAAAGCGGACGTTAAACGATGATGATGATGATGACTAGTAAATCTACCTGTCTATGATGAAGGCATAAAATGAGGGAGGGAAGTCATAACAGCAGTATGTATAGAGAGATGTGTAAATAGACTTGATAGATTACTGGGTGATGTTTTAGTGAAATCACAATACTGTTGGTGATACACCATGCTACTGCAGCTATATGACATGTTTGCGACTGACGTGATGACGATTCACTCCCAAAGTGAAATAGGCTCCCAGCCTCTGTATCATGAATGGTAATATGGACCACTCCTAATGAAATCCAGAGCTTTCTTCGACCACTGCATAAAAAGTATTAAGAAAGCAAATGTTATTTAGATATACTTTCATTTGAGTTGTTTACACTATTTTATGCTTGTATATACTCTTATACATTCAAAGTTCACAAATTTCCTTATTTAATACAATTAAACCTTGGGAGAGGCATTATGCCAGTAATAAACACACGCACTGGTTCAGTCCTTTATTAATTTATATAGTTTTTTGTTAAATTATTTCATTGCACTCTTGCAATCTCTTCAGTAACTTGTCTCTCCACTTCCATTTATTTTGAATGTATGATCTGGCGTTGTTTTGGCGTTGTTTCGAAACTGTTCGGTATGAGCATGTGAGTGTGTGCAAGCTCGTATGTGTGCACGGTCATATGTGTGCACACACTTATGTGTTCATGCTTATATGTAAGTATGTGCGTCCATATGTGTGTTTGTAACAATTTTGTTTATATCAGATTAGATAG
>NC_068983.1:90769174-90770912 GCF_001194135.2 Octopus bimaculoides
ATCCGTTGGATAGATTCGGGTCATATCATAGGATTTGTCAAAATAAATGGAAGTGGAGAGACAAGTTACTGAAGAGATTGCAAGAGTGCAATGAAATAATTTAACAAAAAACTATATAAATTAATAAAGGACTGAACCAGTGCGTGTGTTTATTACCGGCATAATACCTCTCCCAAGGTTCAATTGTATTTCTTTCAACACACGTATCCACATCAAGAATCTTGCACACGAAATACACATACGAAATATTCCTTATTTAAATTATGAATCATATTCCTTTTGATAATATCAATATGATTACAAAACTTCTTTGCAGATGATATTTTCTGTTTGGATGACACTAATTTTCAAATTACTGGAGTCCATTGCTCTACTCATAACAACGTATAACTGGCCATGTGTAAACCTCGGAGTGGGTAAAAATACACCTACATGTTATAAAATCTAGCCCTGTGCCTTGTTTGCTGTGAATGTGTGAGCGGAATCTTTAGGAATCTGCCCAGCTACGAAGGGAAATAAAAGGATAGTATCGCAAATCTAAACCCTCTTAATTCACAAACTATATGGGGGGAATTCAGAGTTAATCCTCATCGCCGGAATTTTATCAAAAAAACCCAAAAAAAACCAAAGGTGATTTAATAATACAAAACTCAATATTCACTAAATAATCATGCTTTTTCACATTTTTATTTTCTAAAAACTTTCCTAATTACCTCCTTCGTAATCCTGAAAAACATCATGGCAATTGGTCCAGCCGTTTAACCATGAAAAGGGAACAGACAGACAGATGGACATAATGCCCATTATAGTAAGATTATTATTATTTATTAGATGTAGAGACTTCATCTGTTACTGAAGCCTGAGTAAATTCCATCTTTAGTGCTCCTGAGTCACTAGCCTGGCATCCAAATAGCCTTTTGCTCATGTGGAATTGATATGCACCAAAGCCTAGGCTATTTCGACAAGAGACTGAGACAGGTGACACATGCCTGTACCATTTAAAACAAATTCATTGTGAGGTAGTTTGAAAGCGAATTGAAAGTCCTTTGGTGATAGGAACAAGCAAAGGGTGTTGCCGGAAGTTCCTAGCCAGAGTCTCATACATAGGCAGCACAAAGGGTGATGGTTGTCTCTGTAGAATCCAAAGGCACCTGCAAGATTCATGTGTGGTAAGCAGTCCTATCTAAGTGTAACACTACTTCTCCAATATCAGAGGTGGAATGAGAAAAGGAATGAAAAAATAAAAATGTCTTTAATTAATTTGGCATTAACTGCAGATTTCTAGCCATCTAGTTTATTGCAGTCGAGATAAAAGTAAGAAAAATAAAAGAAATATTATATTGTTTATAACAAAAAAAAATGAGAAGCTGCACATATAACACATAACTTAGAAGCAGCACTACAGATATACCAACACACACGAGATTGAAACATAGCAGACCTCACACACATCTCAAGAGGAATTCCGGAAGGAGCTTCATGAGACCACTACTGCGTCACTTCCGGGAAAAAAAAAAAAAAAAAAGCCATTAGTAAACAGTTTATAGCAGAGACTCCATCTAAGAAGATCTGAAGAAGGAATTGTATTCTGAAATATCATCGGACTATAGATAACTAAATTACAACAAGTATATAGTCAATTTTTTTTTGTATTATAGTGCATTGTTGTACCATTCAAAACTTTTTATTCTTTACAAACAATACACAATGTTTCAAGCGAACTACAATACTCTCCTAA
>NC_068983.1:90770922-90775028 GCF_001194135.2 Octopus bimaculoides
CTAAGAAGATCTGAAGAAGGAATTGTATTCTGAAATATCATCGGACTATAGATAACTAAATTACAACAAGTATATAGTCAATTTTTTTTTGTATTATAGTGCATTGTTGTACCATTCAAAACTTTTTATTCTTTACAAACAATACACAATGTTTCAAGCGAACTACAATACTCTCCTAAAAGAAACATGTTAATCTTTGGTTGTTGGGATGTAAGAACTTTATGAGACAGCAAAGACAGTCTAGAACAAAAAAACAGCACTAATTGCGAAGGCAATCAGCTCATATAATATTGATATTGCTCTAAGTGAAATCAGGTTTGTGGACACTGGTGAATTAGAAGTTCAAAGTGGCTATATATGTTTTTGGAGTGTAAAGCTGACAAGAATTCAAGGTGTTGATTTTACTATTAAATTGACTTTAATTCACAAGTTGCCGTCCATCCCTCAAGCTGTTGATGAGTGTCTCATGACATTCCGTGTATCCATAGGTAATTCCCTCTCTATGTACATTATTGGTGCATATGCTCTTACTTTATCATTATCTGAACAAGAACATAAAATTTTCTACTCCAAATTGCAGACAGTTGTCAGTAAAATTCCATACAATAACAAAGTCATATTGATGGACGATCTTAATGCCAGAAGAGGTAACAAATACAGTGTGGTCAAAAGTAATAGGAAAACACAGAACTGGAAAGATGAATGCAAGTGGTTTACAACTGCTGTCTTTTTGTCAACAGTTTGGTCTAACAATTACAAACACAGTGTTTCAGCAGGCAGATAAACATAAAAACATCTGGAAGTAACCCTGATCTGGTAACTAGCACATGCTTGACTATGTCATTAACTAAGAGTAAATATTACAATGAATTCAGATTAACCAGCACTCACAGAACTCCTGAGTGTTACTTGCACCACAGACTGGTTTGCAGTAAGGTGTTTGTTAAACTAGATCCAGCATACCTCCTAGAATAAATGTGTCTTCCTTAAAAAATCCAGAAATGACAAAAAATTTTGAAATGCATCTTAATTCAAAGCTTGAGAATATAGAGGAAAGCAATAATCCTGAAGTTTTGTAGCATAATATTCGTGACAGCATCAAATCATCTGCTGAAGAAGTTCTAGGATTTGTCAAATGAAAGTGCCAAGATTAGTTTGATGAGAATGATTCTCAAATCAAACCTCTCTCCTAGAAACTATGCACAAAACACACAAGGTATGGATCTCAAACAAAAATTCACCATCACTCAGATCTCTATACATCTCCTCTAAGAAAACTAATCAGAAAAAATTGTGTGAGATGAAAAATTCTTGGTGGGCAAAAAAACCCCAAGAATTGGAAAAGGCTGTTAATTCTCACAACTTGAGAGCATTGTATGGTGATCTGAAAGGTGCATTTGGTCCAAAAAAGGGTGGTATGGAACCTATCCTTTCTAATGACATGTCAAAACTCTTAAGTAACAAAGATGAAATTCTGAACTCTTTAAATCTGTATTAAATCAGGAATCCACTACTGAATTCAAATAATAAATGAAATCCTTCACAGGCCCATATAAGGGTGTGCTGAAAAGTTCTTGGCTTTGGGTAAAAAATAAAATATAGGAGGATTAATTAATTATGATTTTATTCAACATATTCCCCTCTCAGATTCATATACTTATTGCAGTGGTCATACAGATTTTCTAAGCCCTGTAAAAGAACTTGGAAGGTTGGGCCTCCAACCAGGCCTTTCATGATACCCTTAAAGCAAGGAACTTTTCAGCATCCACTAGTAATTGAGGAATTTGCAGACGATCCTTTCTTGGAAGACATAAATATTGCCATAAAAAAAACTTTCCAATGGCAAAGCTCCTTGACAAGACAGTATTCCCTTAGAAGTGTACAAGCATAGTGGCAGACAACTTGTAAGAAAGCTGCGCAAATTGATCTGTTTGACCTGGGAAATCGGATCTGTTACCCAACAGTTCAAAGATACATCTATAATGCATTTGTACAAAAACAAAGGGAAGAAAAATGTATATGATAATCACAGGGGAATAAGTTTGTAGTGCACAGCTGGAAAAATTCTTGCGAAGATGATTCTTAACTGCATCAATAAGCATGTAGTAAACGGCATATATCCTGAATCTCAATGTGGATTTCAGGCTGGGAGAGGCACAATTGATATGATTTTTGCCCTTTGGGAAGTTCAAGAAAAAACATGTGAAAAAACTACTGACTTGCACATGGTCTTTGTCGACTTGACTAAGGCCTTTGATACAGTGAATTGTGAAGTGCTCTAGAAAATTTTGTCAAAAGTTAGTCTTCCTAATAAAATGATAAAAGGGTAATAGTATCTTTGCCCATAGGAATGATGGCAACAGTAATATCTAGCAGCCAATGTTCAGAGGCATTTTCTGTGGTGACTGGAACCAAACAGGGCTGTGTTTTAGCTTCTGTACTTTCTTCCATTTTCTTATTTGATGATGCTCCAACAGGCTTTTATGGATGACCATGAAGGTATAATATTTCAGTTTTGCACAGAAGGAGGTCTACTAAAAGGGGAAAGTTTCAGAAAAAGAAAAAGACCAAGGAAGAGTTTCTACATGATTTTCTGCTTGCTGATGATTGTGCCTTGATTTTTCTTACATTTGAGGGAATTCAGGAAATTTCTCATACATTTGAGGGAATACCAGCATCAAGAAGACTGAACTTTTAATCCATTCAAAGCCTGGAACAGAACAAACTCAAGATTTAAAAGTGATGATTGATAATAAGCTACTTAAATGAGTCAAGTCATTTAAATCTCTTGGAAATACAGCAAACTTTAAGAGTACACTCGATGATGAAATCAATGTTAGAATATCTAATATTGTGCTTTTGGAAAACTTTTTGATCATTTGTGGGACGAACAAAGTGTTAGAAAATTAAAATAAGTTTATACAAATTTTGTATTTTGAGCACACTTTTGCATGTAGTTGAAGCATGGACTCCCTACTAAAGACATATAAAGAAACTTGAAACATTTCACATGTGCTGTCTGTGCAATATCTGCAACATTAAATGGCAAGATAAGATATCAATTGCCAAAAGCATGCTGCCAAGAATTCAGTGCAGATGGATAGGACATGTGTTCAAATGAAAGATCATTGCATTCCAAAAATACTTTTGTATGGCCAACAAGTAAAAGGATACAGCAGTAAAGGTAAATCTGAGCTTAGGTATAAGCATAAGTTAAAACAATCACTAAAATCTCTACAGCTTAATTTAACAACTTGGAAAAGATATTGCCTAGATTGCTCTGCATGGTGTAAAATGTGTCATGAAGGATCAAAACAATTTGAGTTGAAGAAACAGAACAATAAAAGAATTATATCCTGCAATCAACAGACATATTTGTCCAATTCCAGGCAAAATTAAAATCAACAATGTCTCCATTATGACTTCATAACAAAATCCATACCTGGGCTGAAATTACATTCATGCATCCAGTGCAAACAGATGCAGCTTCTTTTATTTTTAAACATTATTTTAAAATCCTCTCCTTCAAACACTCATATGTCAAAATGAACAGGAGTGACCATAATTATTATATAAGCAGGGTGAGTCATTAGGAACAATAGTATGACTTGAAGATTCAGTACAACTACTATAGTGGTTAGTATTATTATTATTTTCAACACCAGCTGGGTGGTCATTATTTAAGGGAACAAGTAGTGGCACAACAAATTCAGTTACACTAGAGTGTTAATACAGCTACCAGTTGGTATGCGAATATTTGTAAAGTTTTCATTATCAATAGTTATTATACCCACCTTTTTTTTTTTACTGGTTCTGCTTATGCTAGTGTGGTCATCATTAACCTTAATAGGGAGTGGCATATTAATAATAGTATGGACAGGCATACGACAACTTAAGCATGAATTAACTGGATTACTACTGCAATTTCCTTGCTCTCTTATAGGTTTGTTATTCTTATTGCTGCTGGGTGTATCAGTATGGCTACTTTTATTGATACAATTTCCTTCTTTTCTTCCCCAACTGTCTAGTAGCGTTCCAACCTCCAACGATTTTTTCAAATAAGTTACATAGCAATCTTCTCTAACTACAGTTATCGTATTCGGTTA
>NC_068983.1:90775093-90779329 GCF_001194135.2 Octopus bimaculoides
CCATGAAGAGAAGATTACATCCTTATCAACATCACCTATTCCTTTGGAAGGTACAATTTGTAATCTTCGAAACATATGTTGGAAATAAAAGAATTCATTTAACATATGCGTTTTACTCCATTTACTAAATTTATATATATATATATATACATATATATATATATATATATACATAAAGCTGGGTGTAAGTCCGTTAATCCTTTAATCGTTAATTAACGAAGTTAACATTTTCATTAACGATTTAACTTTTAAGTTAACTTTGAAAATCATTCTGAAGACTTTGGTGAAAAACATTGGAAAAGTCCCTGTCAAAACGGAGAAATTCCAACTTATGTGGGCCGTCTGATCCGAAACTCCTCCCTCCCGCCCCCTTCCAAAATTTTTGCTAAGAAATTTCTTTATAATCGTAATCTACACCGTTTGAAAGGTATTTGTATAAAATTTCTTTAAAAAGTACCTATTTTCCAGTAAGTATGTTATGAGGGGGAAAATGTTGGGTCCTGTAAATTTTTCCAAACTCCTCTCCCCAACCCCTCAGAAAATTTTTTCCAACAAATCTTTATATACACTCAATTTACAGGATATAAGCGATTATTTGGTGAAAGTTTCGTTAAAAAGTATCCATTTTTCTGGAAGTTATGAGGTAACAAAGTCGGTGGGGTATTAAACTGTAGTTATACCATTTTTCAATAAAAGTTAATGTTAGAGGATTAATGTTAACTTTCGTTATATTTTCAAAGAAGTAATGGATTAACAGTGTCCACCTCTGTACATATATAACTGAATTCCAATATTTTAAATCTGAGTTTGTCCCTGTTAACGGGGATAGCCAGATCTACCTCACTCTTACAGCAACGGCTCTCACACCATCTCGCCCAGTTTTAGGCATTCTCCCTCCTCAAGCCAACCCTCCCAATCTCCTCCTCCACCTGTCCTCTCCTCGTTTTCTTTGGTTGACATCGCTTTTGCAGTTCATTTACTTTAAATTCAAGCACTCTCCTCATCCCTCCTCAACACATGTCCATGCCATCACACTCCATTCGCCCTTGCCAGCTGTTCCACTGATTCCTCCAACCCCAGATCCGCATCAACTCCAATAGTCTTACACCACACATTGCTCTCTTGATCCTTCACAAAATTGCCATTTTGCTTCCCTCAGACACTATGTCTCACTCCCATACAGCATTGCAGATCTCACGCAACTCCAATAAACCCTTCCTTTTATCTTCAAGGAGAACCTTTTCCCATCTAATAACGCTCAACATTCCCTGAACTTCACCCAGCCAAGTCTTGCTCTTGCTGTCACAGCTGCTTCACATCCACCCTATATCCCAAATAATAAAACCCTCTTGCCACTTCCACCTCACCACATAATCTTTCCACTGGTTCTGCTAACCCTTCAGCTCCTTTCTCACATCTTCCACAAATAAAATCTCTTGCCAGTCTTGTGGGTCATCTTCTTCATTTTCGTACATCTACCATGAATCCATTTCCTACACAACACTGCACTTGCCATTACCCTCCTCCCATACACACCACATGGATCTACCTTACTAATACTTCTCCTTCCACCCCACTCACCATCAGTTTTGTCTTCCCAAGGTTTACCTTCAACCCCTTGCTTTCAAATGCCTCCTTCCATTTCCGAAACTTCTCCCACAATCCTTCCATCGTCTCACTCATCAGAACAAGATCATCTGCATACAGTATCCCCATTATCAATCCTTCTCTTGCACTCTCCGTCACCACATCAACCACTATTGAAAACAACAATGGTGATAACACAGATCCCTGATGCACACCAACCTTCACCACAAACTCCTCTGACAGCTCTGATCCAATTCTAACTCTTGTCTTTACCCCTTCATACAAATTCATCACTGCCCTCACTATTACCTCTAGTACATCTCTCTTCCTCAATGCCTACTCAATCACCTTCTTTGGAACCCTATCAAATGTCTTCTCCAGATCAATGAAGCACACGTACAACTCCTTTTCCTTATCTCGGTATTCTTCTTGCAATCTCCTTACAATGAACACTGCACCTGTTGTCCTCTTTCCTGGCATAAAACCAAATTGCATCTCGTCCGCATCCACCGTTTTCCTAATTCTCCTCTCCAACACCCTTTCCACAATCTTCATTACATGCTTCAATAACTTCATTCCCCTATACACCCCATAACTCATTGTAGCCCCCTATCCCTTGAAGATCGGTACTACCACACTTAGTGCCCAATCATCTGACATTCCTCTTCCATCCAGCACATCCTGGCAGAACTCCACCAATACAATCCCTATCTCTCCACTTGCAGTTATCATTTCCACACTTACTTCTGATGGACCAACTGCCTTTCCTGTTTTCATTTCCTTTATTGCATCCACTACTTCTTCCTGACTAACCCTCTCCACTGGCCCCTTCACCACAGCAACTTCCATCCTCTGATTCCATTCATTCTCCTCATTCATAATTCCTTCCATATGTTCTTTCCAAACTCTTCCTCTGTACTTCTCACTAAAATTCAACCTTCCATCACTCCACCTCATACATCTTCCTCCCTCAACATCTCTTCCATCTTTTTTTCACTGATTTCATAAACCTAAACACTCTATCTGGCTTCACATGCAGCCCACTCAACCTCTCCTCAGTCTCCTTCCTTATAGATCTTGCAACCATCCTCTTTGCATGATTCTTCATGTTATTATACCTGGCTTTCATTTGCTCAGTCCTATTATTACATAAAACTTTGTACGCCTCCTTCTTCCTCACTATCACATCTCTCACCTCCTCATTCCACCACCACATATCTCCTCGATATCTTCTACCTTTTGTCCTTCCACACACTTCGTCACATGCCTTTAGTACCCCTTCTTTAAAAGACTTCCACAAATCCGGTGCATGAATGCTTACCAACTCCCCAATTCTCTCCTCAAACCTTGCTCTTGTTTCTTCTTCCTTCAGTTTCCACACCTTTCTCCTCTCAACTGTTCCCTTTCTCACACACTTTTTAACTTTCTTCTAATCCCAGGCAGCAACCCCCAACCTATGCTGCAACTCTCCTGGTATTGTCTTCACATCTCTCAGATACTTTCTGTTTTTCATGCCAACCAACATGTAATCATTCTGTCTCATTCCTTCCTACACTGAAAGTCACCTTCCTTTACTCTGTTTTCCTAAACCACGTGTTTGCCACACACAACTCCTTCTCATCGCAAAACTCCAACAGCATCCTTCCTTCCATATTTCTCTCCCCGGTTCCATTTCCCCCATGCACACCCTCAAAGCCCTCAATCCATTTACCAACATGTCCATTAAAATCACCCATGTCTAAAACCAATTCATCTGTCTGAAGTCCCACTCATCATTTCATCAAAGAACCACTCTTTCACAGTGATCCATCTTCCACTTTGCGAACCATACCCACAAATCATTATCACTACTTCTTCCTCAAATGCTAATACTATTGTCATCACTCTGTCACTCTTTCTCCTGAGTTCCACTACCTTCTCAGATTTCTTCCTTCACCAAAACTCCCACATCTCCAGTCCCCTCACAATTTCCTGACCACCACAGCTTGCACCCTGACCTCTCTACCTAGCCTCCTGCACACAGCACACATCTACACTCCTATTCCTCAATTCCTCACACACCTCAGTTACCCTTCCACGCAGACTGCCCACATTCCAACTTCCCAACTTCACTCCAAGCTTCTCCTCAGGCTGTTGGCCATCATAAAGCAAGTCATACTTGCATGACCCAGGATGAGGATTTGCACTTTCCTTTTTGAGGTAGGCAGGTGCAGACCATCCCAACCTTTGGGCTGGCTGGTACCCATGCTTCTTTGCTATCGTCATGAGGCCATATTGGAGCTGGATTTTCTATGGGGAGCATGCCCTTGCTTATCCCCAATCTCAGTTCCTAGACATGAGTGATCCCAAGACCAAGGCCTCTACTACAATTTTTAAGAAATGTGGTGGAAAACTAGGTCAGGAAGGCAGGGATGCTACTCCCTGAGACCCCCTTTAGGGGATATATATATACACATGCACACACATATATGCATATTAGGTGGATGATATATATGTGTGTATATATATATATATATATATATGTATGTATGTATGTATGTATGTATGTATCCTCCTCTGCTGCCTTGCAGGATGCCTCTTTAGGCTAAGGCTATGAGAAGGAATCACCAAGTCCTCAACGGTTGATCAGGCAGACGAAGCGACATCTAT
>NC_068983.1:90781052-90783876 GCF_001194135.2 Octopus bimaculoides
GGCACATAAAAGACACCATTTCGAGCGTGGCCGTTTTCGTGCGGGTGACACGTAAAAGCACCCACTACACTCTCTGAGTGGTTGGCGTTAGGAAGGGCATCCAGCTGTAGAAACTCTGCCAAATCAGTCTGGAGCCTGGTGTTGCCATCCGGTTTCACCAGTCCTCAGTCAAATCGTCCAACCCATGCTAGCATGGAAAGCGGACGTTAAACGATGATGATGATGATGATGATGATATATATATATATAAACTTACTGTTAAGAAAAGTCATGATGCATGGCATTCAGTTACTCAATAAATGAAAAATGCATTAATTAAATACTACCAAATGTACATGTAGGATCCTAGTTCTTCATCAGTTATCAAAGAAAAATACTAATACTCAGTTTTGTGCCTTTAACGATAAGACTGAGAACTTCATATAATAGTGGCACCCGCAAAGTTTGCGGAGAATTAGTGCTCGAGCAAACAAGACATTACAGTAACTTCTTTCTTTCTCTCTTGTCCTCATATTCCTTTTCGAGCATCCCTACTTCCTCTCTCGTCTTCTCACTCTTAATTGTAGACGTTCTCCCTTCCTTCCCTGTTTCATCTGCCGCTCTTTCTCATCCTCTTTCCCATCTATCTACTGCCCATACGTGACCATGACTAATTTTCTTATCTCTCTGCCTTTTTGCCACCAGACACTTAGCCTACCGGTCAACATTTTCTCCCCCCTTACTATTTCTCGTTTTATATCCATTGAGGATTTCTTCTAGGCATTACCCATCACCCTCGTGTTTGGCCAGAAGACTGTATTTATTCCATCTTTGTCTATTGTTTCAAATTACATTTGTTCATTTTCGCACGTCCACCCTGTACTGTCTTGTTTGCTCGAGCCCTAGTTCTCTGCAAATTTTGCAAGTGCTGCCAATATACAAAGTTCTCAGTCTTATCATTAAATGCACATAACTGAGTATTAGTATTTTTGGTCGATAACTGATGAAGAATTAGGGTCCTTCTGTGTCTGTCCTATGTGTACGTTTTGTAGTATTTAATGCATTTCCCATTAATATATAAATCTATATATACACATACATTATGTATATATGTGTGTATATACATATATATATATCTTATATATTAAAAGGCAAGTTGTCTGTCTATGTGTGTGTTTTGTGAACCACTTCTACTCCTACAATTTTCAACTTACAAGAGATGCTGCAGCAACTGCTGCTGCGCACACTATGGAGACTACAGGGGAAAGACTACAATGCATGTTGCTCTGTGCAGCAAATAGGAAAACGTCAGGTAACCATACCCCTGTCACCTTATTTACTTCATTAGCGTAAACTTCATAGTATGCTCTCCATTAAGTGCCCCCAATTGTGAGGCAGGCAACAGATATTACACTTTTCATCTTTTTTGCACAGGCCACATGTCAAATTTTTGTTCAGATAATGTTGTATGTGCAACCCAGCAAAACAGCAGGTAAACATACTATTTCTCTTTATGTCATATCTTTAGGCTCAACCTTTCCATCTGCTAAACAGCACATGTCAGCAGTTATGTGGTAAGGAAAATAGACTCAATTACTGACGATTTTTTTACAGATTGACCTACTGTCCCAATGGAAAACATACGCCTGCTAGTATATATAATTAATAAAAAAAAAAAAAAAAAAAAAAAAAAAAAAAAAAAAAAAAAAAAAAAAAAAAAAACACAAGAAGAAAAAAACAACAATGCAAGGATATGGTACATGCAAAGTATTTACAGATGCCTAGGGAAGGAAAGAATGTTAGTTTTCTGTTTTGAGCAAAGCTCTTCTTCAGAAACAGGAGAAAAAAATCGCCAACAATCCACATGTAATTATATTTTAAAATGACCAGAAGGGAATAGATGAAGTAAAAGTTCTTTCTAAGACAAGTAGAGTGTAAGAGGAGGTACCTGTGTGTGTGTGTGTGTGTGTGTGTGTGGCTGTAACTCGGTGTGCGTGTGTGTATGCAGGTGGTGGTAACTGTGTGTGTGTTGTGTCTGTGGTATTAACTGTTTATATCGATATGTGTGAGTGAACTTTGGGTCTGTTAATGTTGTAGGAAGAATTCAGCAGCTATGGTAACAGAAGTAGTGGTCTTGTGTAGTTATGTGTTTCTTCACGTGTGTAGATGGGATAGTCAATAGAAAGGTGTTTGACTGATACTGTGAAGGGTATGCATGTGTGTGTCTTGTGTGGTGTGTGCGCGTGCATGTGTGTATGTATGTCAGGTCGCTCTTATAAGTATTCCTGAGTGCTACTGGTAACATGTAATCCAGTACAACCTGTCTCATGGTCATCGGCGACTAAACTGGCAACCCCACCAAGCTTGCTTGGTGAGGAGGGTGATTGTTGGCATCCTGCGGGATGAAAAATAAGACTCGTCGAAAGGACGTAAGAACTACTGTGTAGTAACGTCCACCCAACAATGTTTGTTTCTGTGTGTGTGTTTAAATTCTGTGTGCGCGTGTTGTTGTGCTGTGCTGTGTGTGTGTATATATTTTTATATGCATTTCTTTTTATATATTATATATATATTTTTTATATATTTACTTTTTATATATTTTTATATTTACTTTTTATGTATCTTTATGTGTTTTTACACATCGTATTTATGTGTTTTTTACACATCGTTTATATATATATATTTTATATGTATCTCCATTGCATTTACTTTTCTCCTTTCATATCTACATTTTTTATATTGACTTTTCTATGTATTTTCTATGTACTTATTATATTCTGGTTTTTTTTTTGTTTTTTTTTTAATATGTGGGGTAGATGAGGCTCATTAGCCAAATGAAGGCAAC
>NC_068983.1:90784227-90784964 GCF_001194135.2 Octopus bimaculoides
TTTTTTTTAAGAGGTCGTGGTTAGGACAACCAGTATAGGAGAATAAAACTCCGAATTCAAATTGATCTACCACTGCTGGCTTGCAGTCTCCTTTTGAGGAAAAGCCTAGGAGAGGATACTCTGATATAAAACCTGCAGTCAACTTAGTACTAGTCATCTTGCTCTCGCTTGTCACTGGATTATACTATTTTGACCTAGAGAGTGGCAAAGGTGTTGTACAAGCGTTTGTCACTAAAATCCAATGAAGTACAGATGTCCCCAACAAGACAAAACACTGTCAAATCACAGTCATCTTAGTATGACCCGAGAAAAAATTAGGGAAAAGAAAGATAGAGAGAGGAGGGGGAAGGATGGATGGGGGAAGGAAAGAAAAAAGAGTGAGAAGGGCAAGAGAGGAGAGGAAGAAAGAAGGAGGAGAGAAAAGTCCTGTGGCGATGGAGGAGTGGCGACGTATGCAGACTTGACCGGTTGGAAGCATACAGTTACAAATCTGCACATAAGGCGGCAGGGTTCTTATCTTAACATCACTAACATGTCTTCATGGACAGGGGCTGTTTTCGGTGGAGAATCCTGTGTCTGAGCAGCCCTTTTAAGGAGAACACTGCTCACCTGGATATACTGGGAAGGTGCTAGAAAAGGTGCATTAAAAATTGTCTGTCTGCACTCTGCTGGTTAGTTTACTGCGGCTAATGGTGGTTCAATATAGCAGGAACGAACGAAGAAATATAAGCAATAAT
>NC_068983.1:90787772-90789612 GCF_001194135.2 Octopus bimaculoides
TCACAAGGTTTGGAAAACAATACCTGGACTTAAGAGACATATGCTGGTTCACAGAAGCGTTTCCTTAGAATCAGATACCAGCGGGCAAGGATCGAGAGGCCTGAACACTTGTCATCTGTGCTGTAGACCTTGTCGCTCAGCAGCCGGACTTCAAAGTCACTTGAGGGCTCACCAACGGAGTGATTGTACTGCGTGATGATATGTGTGGATTGTTGATGGGATGGCTATCGTCTGTCAAGATGGAGCAGTCGTCATGTATGTGTGTGTATGTATGCATGTGTATGTGGGGGTGTATGTGCATGTGTGCAAGCAGTGGTGTTGTGATAAGACGCTGTAACATAGTTGACATTCTCACTGTAAGCCTTCTCTCAGTTCAATTATCTCACTAACTGGATTCTGCCTGTGGTTGCCTCTGCGTCATCTTTTTGTCAACTCACTTTTCCCTCCAGTGTTTTAGTATTTACAATTATTCAAACTAGCTAGAAGGAGAGACATATTGTTGAGAACAATGAATTTCGTTGGTGGTCAGTTATCTCTATTCTAGCTTTTGGTGGCCTAGAAGAGGTTAGAAGGGTCAAGTGGCAAAGACATTATTCAGCTTAACGAAGGCATCTGGCAAATGTAACTGCTGTTACCGTGAAAAAAGTGCTGTTGAACTGTTAAGTGAAATTTGGCTATCAAGGATCAAATCCATGCTATGCCTGCATGAAGCCACTACAAGAATATATATATATATATAATAATAATAATAATAATATTAGGGATAAAAATCCAAATTTACAGGTAAAAACTCAATTAAATTCAATTTATTAAAAATTATGATTAAATTAAGTTTCACAGTATAAAATATATAAATACATATATATGAGCAGGCACATGTCTGATGTAAAATCTGTAGTGAGCCCAAGTGATGATGATGACCTCGCTGGCCACTACACATATTTTTTTCTCTCTTTGTTTCTTTCTGTGTTCCTTTCTGTTGAAGAACATAGGCTCAATACGTTAAAAACTTTCTCTATTCCCAAGCGTTATACTAATACATCCATTTGTTGTTTACACCACCTGTCTTCGTCTGTTGTTTTTTCGTGAATTCTCGCTATATATATACGCACACACACACAATTCACTTCTCCATGCTCGCATGGATCAGACACATTTTGCATGGCTAGATACCCATCCTGCTGCCAACCCTCACCTATTTTCAAGTAATATTTCACCATTCCCATACATGTTTAGACGGCAGATTGGAAACAAAGAACATCTCTTATTACCATTGCCCAGTCTCAAAGAAAGGAGACAGTAAAATAAACACACACAAACAGCATGCATATATATATGCATGTACATATATATATACCGGAGTGAGCACATAAATGTGCAACAAGGTGGAAAAAAGAGTACTCAAATACCAGAGGTAGAGTAATATGCTTTATTTAAAAGCAGCAGAAATATAACAAAAATCTGTTACTTGGAGTTTCACGTTACCGTTCATCGAACAGTTTTGTTAGAAATGGGTATTCAAGTATACATATATATATGCATATACATATATATGCATATACATATATATGCATATATATGCATATACATATATATACATATACATATATATATACATATAGGCATATACATACATGTATATATATTTAAGTTACAATAAATGCACTCATCTAGCTGGCCATACGTACATATGTATAGTCTACTATATTGTAGGGCTGACACAAGTATTATGAATAGATTGGGTAGATAGAAACTGAAAGAAATAATAAAATGGGATGTGTATTTTACATACATACATATATATATATATATATATATATATATATATATATATATATAT
>NC_068983.1:90791240-90797428 GCF_001194135.2 Octopus bimaculoides
GGGAGGGCGGGTGCACCAAACCCGCGCGAAGCAAGGAGTTAATCGAAATGGGGAGGAGAAGAGATATAGAGAGGGAGTGGGATCGAGATAGACATAGTGAAATAGATATCGAGACAGATTAAAACAGAGAGGGTTATGCCAAAGCACGAGGTATTTTAGGGATTTCTATCGCCTGGACACAGTAAATATTGAATGGTAGAAATTCGGCCAGCTAACTCTAAGATAGAGTCATAGCGTTAAGTGACTATGTGAGAAAATACAACTGAAAACATGACACTTGAATTTGGTGACATTGTTTTGGACAACAGAAATAAGCAATGTGTAAGGTATTTAAAGATCAGGGCACAAATAAATAGAAAGTAAAAACATGGCTAGAAGACAGAGAAAGACTTATATGATCATCCTTTTATGGTCGTATTAAATCGGCAGATATATATATATATATATATATATATATATGTGTATGTGTGTGTGTGTGTGTGTGTGTGTGTGTGTGTGTGTGTGTGTGTGTGTGTGTGTGTGTGTGTGTGTGTATGTGTGTGTGTGCAGATCTATACTATGGTATGGAAGCAGTAAACTCTGTTGTGAATAAATACAATGCTATTACTAGTTCGAATATGCCAGTGGCACTTTTGAACTCATAGACAACCCATTCACTGTATTTTGTGAAGGAGAAAATTTCTCAGTTGATAAATGGTGTAAATACACCTAAATCAGCTCACAGCACCACCTATCCAGATTGTGAGATGCGTTTCAGAATGGTTATTTCCACTTCAGTCAGAAACCAGACAGTGGTGCTGCAAGCTGATAGGAGAGACAATCTCTCTTATGTTATTGCAGTCATTGTATTAATGACAATTTTTATTCCATTCTTGATGACAACTGCCCAATGATCGGGAACATTGAACTCTGAGTAGTAGTTTTTGTATGATAATTTTGTGATATTTTTGCAGCTTTAATAATATATGTGTGTGTGTGTGTATATATATATATATATATATATATATATATATATATATATATATATATATATATATATATATATAAATTCACAAAAAAAAACAAAAGATGAAGACATATTAGTATAATGCTCAGGAATTGAAAAAGTCTTTAATGTTTCAAGCCTACGCTCTTCCACAGAAAGGAACACAGAAAGAAACAAGGAGAGAAAAAAAAATGTGTGTAGTGGCTAGTGATCTATCATGGTAAATGTCGAACAGAAGGGTCACACAGGAGAGCTAAGAAGAAGGGGAGATAACAAAGTAGTAGTGATCCCAAAACGAAGGTCCACATGTGTGTAAGAGAGTATGTGCAAGTGAAAGAGGGCTGGTAATCTTGACGTGTACATGTGTGTATGTGTGTGTAGGTGTGAAAATGTGGGGATGGGAATTGGTCAGTGCTGATGTGTGTGTGGTGGTGTGTTACACACACACACACACAAACACACATATATATATATATATTTTATAATTATATACATAATTATAACAAGGGCTTGGCTTGCACCTCACCATGCACTGAAAAACTAGACGTCAAAAGACACTACTACTACCATAAGTTCTCCGAGAATAACACACCGCATAATAGGCTAGCAAAAGAAAGAAAATTAATTAAAACTTTCGGTTAACCATGTACAAGATCCTGTTTCCAGCTTAAAGTGAAAAAAATTACTTATTGCTTCCATCAGAGCCGGTATTCGATAGAATAAATTCACATGCATCCAATACCGGTGCTGATGAAGGCAATAGGTAATATTTTGCTAGCCTATTATGTAGTATGTTATTCTTGGAGAATTTATGGTGGTAATAGTGTCTTTTGATGTCTGTTTTTTTCAGTACATAGTGAGGTGCAAGCCAAGCCCTTGTTATAATTATTTGTATAATTATAAAACATTTGTAAAATTTACCTATGAGGTTTTCATTTCCGTGCTGACCACCTAGTGAAAATCATCAATGATTTTTACCCTTTATTACTATATATATATAGCAGCTAAGCCCAGTGTCACCCTGTCTGTTTGGATGGTGTGGCTGTGATCGTTTTCAGTTAGGCATAATCTATAACAGTGTTTCTGAACCTTATCATTTTGGGTCCTATTTCGATTGGAGCTTCCAGCTGTATGAAAATTTTGTGACTCGCCCCACCCCCTTGTCAGAAAACAGCTTCAGGAGTTGTGAAGAACAAATTTGTGTGTAATCTGTTTCTGAGAGCTATTCTATTGGACCTCTGTCTAATCATTAAAACGTTGGGCAATCTTTCGATATGGGAACACACTTACAAACCACTTATAAACCACGTGTGTTTATTTACATTTTTGAAGATGATTGATGGTTTCCATACAAAAATTTTTTTTTTGTTAATATGGGGTTGGGGGGAAAGGGGACCTTTTGAAGTCAGCGTGAAAGCGAAAGAGACAGAGAGAGCGTGATTGTATGAGTAAATTAATTAGAAGTTGGCGTAAAGTGGAAGAATTGATGTGCGTGTGTGTGTGCTTGTGTATGTGTGTGCTTGTGTGTGTGTGTGTGTGTGAATGTGTGTGTGTTTCATGGGGTGTGCGAGACAATGTGTGGTGTGTACGTGAATTGCTTTTGTCAGTGTGTGTGAAGAGACAGAGAGAGTAATGTTGCTGGTGTATGTGTATGTGTGTGAGAGAGAGAGAGAGAGAGAGAGAGATAACTGAAACTTTTTATTCACAGAGAAAAAGCGAGAGAGAGAGAGAGAGAGAGAGGTTATGTATGTATGTATGAAAGGCTTCAGTGACACACACACACACGCATGCAGGTTGTTATGTATGCATGTACACATAGATGTATGTATCTATGTATGGCCAAGAGAAAGTTAACTGAAATTCTTTTATTCACTTTTTGTAGTGAGTGAATGTGTGAGTGACTGACAGAGAAAAGGAGAGAGAGGTTATGTATGTATGTATGTATGTATGTATGTATGTATGTATGTATGAATGGCTTTGGCTGACTGTCATCCTGTACTCCCCTTGTTGCTAGTGAAATGGTATTTGCCGGCTGTGTGAGCAACTGGTTGTTTTAATGACAGAACAAACAGGGGAATTCCATTAGAAAAAGTTTTAATCGAATTTCTAGGTAACTATGGGGGCTAGGAAATGAATACAAACCACATTCCAATCTATGCACCCATCTCCACACGTGTGCCATTTTTCATGCGAATCCACCCAAGAAAATATATATATACAGTGGAGGAAATAAATATTCGTACATGTTAAAATTCTTTATTTATTTAATTTCTAATGGACATAAATGGGATATACCAATACTATATTTGCATACACATACATAAACTAAGAATATACAAAAGAAACTAATAAATTATAGTAACTAATGAATTTATATACAATTATAAATATTTAGGGGTGAAAAAAGTATTCGTACAGAATAAATTTATGACTTTCTATGCCACAAAATACTGTTAAAATAATTTTTGTTCCAATAATCTTATCAGTAGTCATTTTTAAGTGTCATAACACTAGCTTCTTCATTCAGCACCGAGACAACATAAAGTAGTGTCGTAATAATGGCGAAAAGTAAAGAACTCACAAATTCAGTGAAAAACTTAATTATTGAACAGTGGATAGCAGGTAAAAGTTACAGGAAAATATCAGAGACCCTTTGTATTCCATTTTCTACCATATCTTCATTTATTCAAAGATATAAAAAATCGGGAACTGTTGAAAATAGAATAAGACCCGGTGGACCACGCAAGATTTCCCCTAGATCTTTAAGAAAAATGAAGCAAAGAATTGAAAAAAACGCAATGATCACCAGAAAGGAGTTGCAAGAAGATTTGTTAGCTTCAGGGACTAGTGTTATACTATGAACAATCAGCAATGAACTTCATAAGAATGAACTGAAATCACGCTCTCCTAGAAAAACTCCACTGTTGACTAAAAGGCATAGAGATGCCCGTTTAAAATTTGTTTATGAACATAAAGATAAATCTGATACATTCTGGGAAAATGTTCTATGGACAGATGAGTTGAAAACTGAACTGTTTGGACGAAATTCGCGTAGCCATGTTCAAAGGAAAGATGGTACCGCCTATTCGCTGAAAAACACAATTCCTACTGTAAAGTTTGGAGGTGGCACTGGCAATTTCTTGTGGTAGACGGTAGAATGAATGCAGAGATATACCAAAATATTTTAAACAGTAATTTATGGGACTCTGTAGAAAAGCTCCAGCTTCGTGAAGGGTGGGTTTTACAACAGGATAACGACCCTAAGCACACGGCGAAGTCTAGCAAAAAGTGGATTGTCAATCACAATATAAAATTATTAGAATGGCCAAGCCAGTCCCCTGACTTGAAACCCAATGAAAATTTGTGGCGGTATTTGAAAATTAAAATTCATTCAAGAGCACCAACGTGCATTCCAGATTTGAAGAAAATTTGTCAAGAAGAATGGGAAAAAATTCCTAAAGAAACATGCGAGTCATTGATTATGAACTACAAGAAGAGATTGGTTGAAGTGGAACTGAATAATGGTTATGCTACGAAGTATTAAATCAGAATTATCAGTTATTTATGTTCTGTACGAATACTTTTTTCACCCCTAAATATTTATAATTGTATATAAATTCATTAGTTACTATAATTTATTAGTTTCTTTTGTATATTCTTAGTTTATGCATGTGTATGCAAATATAGTATTGGTATATCACATTTATGTTCATTAGAAATTAAATAAATAAAGAATTTTGACATGTACGAATATTTACTTCCCCCATTGTATATATACATAAATTTAAATACAGGTTAAAATAGCCTCATTAAGAAATGAAAATATCCAATGGATTACTAATATATTGCGTATTATTATTTTTATTTTGTGAATGGTAATATTCATAAATAATAGGTTTAAGTATAAATCTTGGTTTAGAGATATTCAAATTAAAATTCAGAAAATAGAGATGTAGTATTAATATAATTTATTAACTGCAAAAATTCAACATTTTTTCTTAAAGCTATTTCCATTTTGCCTAAAGATCAAATTCCAGTAATTAAATCATTGTATTGGGCAAAATTTCATCAGAGGAATAGATAAAGACATACGGTTAGGTTATTAGATGTTATGATTCCAAATCATCTCAAAAGACTGAATATCATTTAATTGCACTTAAGGTTTATCTCCTATGTAAAGTAGAGATCATATAGTGCAAAATATTAGTGTAGTGGATGCAGGTTGAAATGAATGTTACTGATGGTTTATGAATTCTGCAAAATGCGAGCTCTCTTTTCAGGTACATGACACGGTCGTTCCCCGCCCCAGGGTCTCACGGGCCCATACTTCACACAACCTTAGGGTTGACACTCTCAACGTTGGCACACTGAAAGGTAGGTCTGGTGAGATTGTTGAGATGCTTGAACGGAAATGTGTCGATATCTGCTACCACCAAGAAGTAAGGTGGAGAGGAGGTTCCACTAGATTCCTCACAGGCAAAGAACACAGGTACAAGATTTTCTGGGCAGGGAATACAGACGGGGTTGGGGCGTGGGTATACATACTTCTTGCAGAGAAATGGGTGGATAAGGTAATCAAGGTAGCCAGAGTATGCGATAGAATACTTAAGATTAGATTAGTTCTTCACCATGGGTTAGCAACCATTATCTCAGCCTGTGCCCCTCAGCCAGGGCTACCCGATGGACAGAAAGACCAATTTTATGACGCCCTCTTGCAGACTAGCTCGTTGACGAATGACAAGGACCTTCTCTTTGTGGCTGGTGACTTCAATGGTCATGTTGGACAACATTCAGGGAGCTTCCATGGCGTACATGGAGGCTATGGTTTTGGTTCCCGCAATCAGGAGGGAACCAGGCTGCTGGAGTTCTGTGATGCAAATGACTTTATTGTTTGCAATACTAACTTCAGGAAACCTGCCAGTCACCTAGTCACCTACAGTTCTGGCAGACACACTAGCCAAATTGACTACGTCCTTGCCAGAAAAAGAGAAAGATGGCTGCTTATAAATGCCAAAACCTTCCCAGGCGAAGAATGTGCCCCACAACATAGATTAGAAGTTAGTGACTTCAGGATCAGGGCTAAGTGGTTGCCCAGAAGACGACCAGCATGGAGGAGAAGGGTCTGGAAGCTCAAAGATCCTGCGAATGGACAGAGATTTAGAGACTTATTACTCGAAGCCTTCGAGACTGTGAGCTGTTCACT
>NC_068983.1:90799773-90801976 GCF_001194135.2 Octopus bimaculoides
AGAAATACGACAACTTTAACATGGAATAATTTAGGGATTTCTTTTTTTTTTAAGAAGACTAAGAGAAAAAGATGTTTTATATGACACATTCTACCAGTGTTCCAAGTTTCAAAGTGTTTTGTTAATGAAAAATGTGGCCCCCGTTTTAAAAAAGATCCGTATTTGCTTGAAAAAACATACTTTTCTTTATATTAAGCAATTCATCATAATTACTTTTACGATGTGCCTAAATAAAAACCATTGTTATAGATCAGCATTTCTCAACCTTTTTCGCGATTTGGCTTCCCTTGGACATTGAAAAAATTCATTTCGGCTCCCCTGTGTTGATGAAAAATTTAATCCAGCTTCCCATGTATCTGAGATAGACCAGCTGGCCGATGACAAATCTGACAAAAGGGGGGACCCGCAGAACTACCAGCTCACAAACTGCATCTGAAAGTTGGCGCGCCAATCATGCTGCTAAGGAATTAAGATGCTCCAATAATGTGCAATGGTACGTGGATGATTTTCAAAAAATTGTGCTCCCGAGTTCTGTAGGCAACAATCTTGAATGAACCAGCCGCTGGCTAAGACATACTTATAATTCCCATGTCCCTTACCCACTCTGATACAACCGACATGTTTAAACAAATGCAACTTCCCATCAAACTCTGCTTTCCCATGAAAATCAACAAGGCGCAGGGACAATCAGTGCAAGCAGTTGGTTTGAATCTGAAAGAGCAAGTATTCTCACACGCACAACTGTACGTTGGCTGTCCCCATGGTCTTTCTATTTGTGCATCCGAGGGAAGGACGAAAAATGTTGTCTACCAAGAGGTACTCCAATGATAACAACGGCAACTTCAACTGCTCCAATTTCAACTCCGCAAATTTTTCATCGTCCTGCCAGCCCACATAAGTCCAGTCTTACTTTGCTCTCCTTACTAACTCACCATGACGTTCTTTTTTTTCTACCAAGATCCTTCGCCCAAACATCACTTCATATCCACTTCTTCCTCTTTTTTATATCTTCGTTTCTCTCTTCGCGTCGTTCTCTGACTGGGTGAAACCGGGCTTAGCTGCAAGTATTAATATATATTTGCAAACTACCTTCTATGACACCCTCTTGCAAACTACCTCATTGACGAATGACAGGGACCTTCTCTTTGTGGCTGGTGATTTCAATGGTCATGTTGGATGACATGCAGGAGGCTTCCATGGCGTACATGTAGGCTATGGCTTCGGCTCCCACAATGAGGAGGGAACCAGGCTGCTGGAGTTCTGTGATGCAAATGACCTTATGGTCTGCAATACTAACTTCAGGAAGCCTGCCAGTCACCTAGTCACCTACAGTTCTGGCAGACACACTAGCCAAATTGACTACATCGTCGCCAGGAAAAGAGAAAGATGGCTGCTTATAAATGCCAAAACCTTCCCAGGCGAAGAATGTGCCCCCAACATAGAGTAGTAGTGAGTGACTTCAGGATCAGGGCTAAGTGGTTGCCCAGAAGACGACCAGCTTGGAGGAGAAAGGTCTGGAAGCTCAAAGATCCTGCGAATGGACAGAGATTTAGAGACTTACTACTCGAAGCCTTTGACGAAATAGAGGGGGGTGTAGATTCACACAATGTAGAAGACAACTGGATGTTTCTACAGGACAACCTGCTGAGGGCCACTGACCAGATTTGTGGATGGTGCAAAGTCCCCTCTCGACCAAAAATAACGTGGTGGCGGAACAATATTGTTGAAAGGGTAATTAAGGAAAAGAAACAGGCCTGGAAGAACGGTGGTAGCAGGGAATTGTATCAGACTGCCAGAAGGGAAGCTAAGCGACAGGTTTATTTAGCCAGAGGGGAAGCAGACAAGGAAAAGTTTGCCAATGTTCTGTGCCGTGAGGACCAAAGACCTGAGGTATTTCGTGTTGCAAGACAGTGTGTGAGAGAGAATCATGATGTCGTGGGAGAGAAATGTGTTCGCATGGATGATGGTACGCTTGCACTAAACGAGGCTGCAAAGAAAGAGGTTTGGAGATGAAAGATTGCTCAATAAAGAGAATGAATAGGAGAAAGAGAGTCTGCCAAATGTCGACCTAACTGAGGGACCAGCTATCCGAGTTGACAGTACCATGGTAGATAAAGCAATTAAGAGTATGAAGACAGGGAAGGCCCCCGGCCCATCAGGAATCACTGCAGAGATGCTCAAAATATCTGTCAGTGTCGGCTAT
>NC_068983.1:90802473-90807854 GCF_001194135.2 Octopus bimaculoides
CCTTATCTGGTAGTCAATGAGGAAACTAGGGATAGAAGAATGGTTAGTGAGAGCTGTGCGAGCCATGTACAGAGACGCTGTCAGTAAGGTGAGGGTTGGCAATGAGTACAGTGAAGAATTCCAGGTAGAGGTAGGGGTCCACCAAGGTTCTGTCCTCAGCCCCCTCCTATTTATCATAGTCCTCCAGGCTATAACAGAGGAATTCAAGACAGGATGCCCCTGGGAGCTCCTCTATGCTGATGACCTGGCCCTCATAGCAGAATCACTACCAGAACTAGAAAAGAAATTTCGGGTGTGGAAGCAAGGTTTAGAATCAAAAGGCCTACCTACATATATAAGCATATATACAGGACATCAAAAATGTAGACACCTACATATATATGTATATATACAGGACATCAAAAAAAGGTAGACATAATGAGAAACGAAAACATAAAAAACAAACTTTTTTTCAAACAAAGAAAAAGAGCAGAGAAACGAGACAGGCAACATAAAGAACATTCCCATTTATCAGTTGCCCCCTGTTTCATCTACTCTGAGTCTCTATCTATCTTCCTTTCTTTGTTTCTCTCCCACCCTTTCCCTATTCTCCTCCTCTCCCCTTCATCATTCCGTCTCTCTCTCTCACTTTCTTGTTGACTCTCTCATCGCTGACACTTGACGAAAGTGATCTATCTTTCTTTCCTCTACTTCCTTCTTAAAGAGAAGATGTGCTTTTACCTGTCTCTTTTCAAAGCTTGTTCTAGCATTCATAATCTTCATATCGTTTTGGCTTAACAGCCCTCAGCGTTTGTTTTCACTGTCTTGTTCTCACTGTCCTGTTTTTGTTACCACTTTCACCCTCCGCAAGAAATCCCAAATTTTATTTAATTTGTTTTGTGGGAAGGACTGTTTTAATGAAGGCGCATCTTGTCCTTACCTTCGAAACATGGAGTAGATGAAACAGGGGACAACTGATGAAGGGGAATATTGTTTATGTTGCCTGTCTCATTTCTCTGTTTTTTATCGTTGTTCAAAAAATGTTCATTTTCTATGTTTTTGTTTTTATGTTTTCATTTCTCATTGCTTCCTCTCTCACTGTCTGAAATCACCCCCCACTCCTCTTACAATGACCATAATACTTATACTCGCAATGGATGAACTTGCTTCTTCTCTGTCTGAAATCACCCTAACCCTAACCCTTATACTCATAATGCCGCTAACACCTAAAACACCTAATCCTACCTCTAGTAGGGGCTACGATCTTAATCCTAACACACTTGAATGTTTGAATGATGTCAGGTTGGAAGTGAGAACAGATGAAGCATGCCTAAAAAACGAACACAACAACCTCCCTCTTCTTTTCAGGCACTGAATAACATCTCTCCTCCCCAAGCCTCACCCCCACATTCCTTTCCCAGTTTTCAGAGTTGGCACAGTCAATGTAGGCACACTGAAAGGTAGGTCTAATGAGATTGTAGAGATGCTTAAAAGGAGACGTGTCAATGGATGCTGCATACAAGAGGTAAGATGGAGAGGAGCTTCAGCTAGGGTTCTCATAGGTACAAAATCTTCTGGCAAGGTGACATGGATGGAGTGGGGGATGTAGGTGGAAAAATGGGTGGATAAGGTCATAGAGGTCGTTAGGGCACGTGACATGACTTTATCTACCCATTTATCCTTGCAGAGAAATGGGTAGATAAAGTCATAGACGTTGTCAGGGTATGTGATAGAGTGCTTAAGCTTAGGCTAGTCCTGCAGAACAGCATAGCTACAATTATCTCTGCCTACACCCTACAAGCAGGCCTACCAAATGATCAGAAGGACCATTCTTATGATACCCTTCTACAGGCTACCTCAAAGACGAGTGGCAATGACCTCATCTTTGCGGCTGGAGATTTTAATGGGCATATTAGGCAGCAATCCGGTATCTTCACTGGTGTACACGGGGGCCATGGTATTGGTTCCCGAAACAATGAGGGAACTAGGCTACTGGAGTTCTGTGATGCATGTAACCTTTTAATCTGTAACACTAATTTCAGGAAACCAGACAGCCACCTGATAACCTATCAATCGGGTGACTCTGCTAGCCAGATTGATTTAATCCTCACAAAACAGCGGGACGCAGGATTGCTCTTAAATACTAAGACCCTCCCTGGTGAAGAATGTACCCACCATCATAGGCTAGTCATTAGTGACTTTGGGCTCGAGGCCAGATGGATACCAAGAAGCAGACCAATCCAAAACAGAAGGATTTGGAAGCTAAAGAAGCATTCACATGGTCAGAGATTTAGGGACATCCTCATCAAGAAATTTGATGAGAGGGAGGAGGAGCTACAGCCATTGGACATAGAAGGTAGCTGGAAATTCCTACAGGTCAGCTTGCTGAGTGCTACAGACCAAGTCTGTGGATGGTGCAAAGTCCCTTCTAGACCTAGAGTTACGTGGTGGTGGAATAGTATAGTAGACAAAGCCATTAGAGCAAAGAAACAGGCCTGGAAAGCCTAGAAGGGTGGGTGTAGCAGGGAACTATACCAGGTAACCAAAAGGGAGGCTGGGCAGCAGGTGTACATAGCCAAGGGCGAAGCAAAAAAGAAAAAGTTTGCCAATGTCCAGCAATGTGAGGACCAAAGAACTGAAGTATTTTGGTTTGCAAGACAGTGTGTAAGAGAAAATTGTGATGTTACAGTAGAGAAATGTGTCTGCATGGATGATGGTGCACTTACTTTTAATGATTCTGAAAAGAAAGAGGCTTGGAGAAGCCATTATGAAAGACTGCTGAATATGGAGAATGAATGGGAGGAGGAGAGCCTGCCAAATGTTGATCCAGTAGAGGGACCAGCTATCTGAATAGACAGCTCCCTTGTAGATAAAGCAATTAAAGGTATGAAGCCAGGAAAAGCCCCTGCCCAATCAGGTATCACTGCTGAGATGCTTAAACATCTGGTGGTGTGTGCTATGGCCTAGTCATCCACATTGTAAACCAGGTAGTTCATGATGGAGTCATACCCAATGACTAGCGTAGCAGCACCATAATCAACTGCCACAAGGGTAAAGGTGATGCTTCAGATAGAAATAACTACAGGGGTATCAAACTGCTGGATCAAGTGATGAAGGTCACAGAAAGGGTCATAACCCATCACATTAGGGAGAGAATCTGCTTAGATGAGATGCAGTTTGGTTTTGTGCCAGGTAGAAGCACCACTGATGCTACATTCCTGGTTCGACAACTGCAGGAAAAATAGCTAGCTAAAGATAAACCCCTATACTTAGCTTTTGTGGACTTGGAGAAAGCCTTTGACAGGGTTCCCCGGTCCCTTATCTGGTGGGCGATGCGGAAACTGGTGATTGACAAATGGTTAATAAGGGCTGTACAGGCCCTATACAGAGAGGCTGTTATAAGGTTAGGATTGGCAATGAGTATAGTGAAGAATTCTGACTAGAAGTAGGGGACCACCAAGGTTCAGTCCTCAGTCCCCTTTCATTCATCATAGTCCTCTAGGGAATAACAGAGGAATTCAAGACGGGATGCCCCTGGGAGCTCCTCTATGCTGATGACCTGGCCCTCATAGCAGAATCACTACCAGAACTTGAAAAGAAATTTCGGGTGTGGAAGCAAGGTTTAGAATCAAAAGGCCTTAGAGTCAATGTAACAAAGACCAAAGTACTAGTAAGTAGGAAGGCGAACACATCACAAACCCCCTCAGGTAAGTGGCCCTGCTCAATGTGTAGGTAGAAACTCCATAAGATGTACTCAGTGTAAGCTATGGACACATAAGAGGTGCAGCAACATCAAAGGAAGATTAACCGAGAAGATAGCTTTCGTGTGCAGCAGATGCACAGGGGCAATAAACACCACAGATGCTCAGAAAACAGATTCCATCACACTACAAGGGGAGAAACTAGAAGTAGTTGATAGCTTCCACTACCTAGGTGACTGGTGACAAAGGGCCACTCGCTCAGAGTGAAAGGTAGATTGTGAAAGGCTGCATGTGTGTGAACTGCAATTCTTCACGGCAGTGAAACATGGGCCGTGAACTGCGGAGGACATGCATAGGCTTGAAAGAAATGAAGCTAGCATCATCCGCTCAATGTGTAATGTCAGTGTGCACACACAACAAAGTGTAAGCGTCCTGAAAGAAATGTTGGACATAAGAAGCATAGGATGTGGCATGCAAGAGAGATGTTTGCACTGGTATGGTCATATACTATGGATGGATGAGGAGAGCTGTGTGAAGAAGTGCCACTCCCAAACAGTTGAAGGAATCTGGAGTAGAGGTAGACTCAGGAAGACATGGAATGAGGTGGTGAAGCATGATCTTCGAACATTGGGCCTCACAGAGTCAATGACGAAAGACCGAGACCTCTGGAGATATGCTGTGACTGCGAAGACCTTGCAAATAAAGTGTGTTCACAGCTCTATCCTACACCAGTATTGCATAACCAGCCCCAACCCATTCAAAAGTACCTTGGATTGTAGGGCGACCTGCTGTGCTTGAGGAGACCTATTATATACAGCAACATCAAAATGAAATTCAAATGGAAATTGTAGTTGTGACACCTGTGTCAGTGGCACGTAAAAAGCACCATCCGAACATGGCTGATGCTAGTACCGCCTTGACTGGCTTCTGTGCTGGTGGTACGTAAAAAGCACCAACTGATTGTGGCCGTTGCCAGCTTCCTCTGGCCCCTGTGCTGGTGGCCTGTAAAAAGCACCCACTACTCTTACGGAGTAGTTGGCGCTAGGAAGGGCATCCAGCTGCAGAAACACTGCCAGATCAGACTGGAGCCTGGTGCAGCCTCCTGGCTTCCCAGACCACGGTCGAACCGTCCAACCCATGCTAGCATGGAAAACGGACGTTAAAGGATGATGATGATGATGATATATATATAATAAAATTCATTGCAGTAATTAGGTAGTATTTTTTTTCCTTTTTAACATGATTGCATTTCATCTTATTGCTCTACTTTACACATTCCATTATTGATGTCCAACCTTCAGTTATGTTCCATGTCTTACTAACATTCTTCCGACATGCATGTCATATGTATACTTACGCATATACTCTATAGAATTTATGCTACAATGATATCAACCAATGTAAAACATGTTATCTTAAAAATAGGGTACTCGAAAAGTATATATATATATATATATATAGCGAAGGTAAAAAATACGTACACCCGGTGCTTAGGATGCTTATGTTACGCCGAAAACTGGTGTGCGTATTCTTTACCTCTACTTATATATATATATATATATATATATATCTATATATATATATATATATATATACACACACACACACACTTCTACCCATATATATATATACTTCAACATACACATAAAACATACAAGTTCAACTTTCATACTAATACGATTTCGACTTTCCTTAGCAACT
>NC_068983.1:90809393-90813181 GCF_001194135.2 Octopus bimaculoides
ATATATATATATATATATATACACACACACACACTTCATTTAGCAACAGGATATTTTATTCAGAAGAGTTAAATGTGTTTTGATTTACGACTTATCTTATAGCATTAATTAATTTTAATAAGTAATTATTTTTTTTCTTTCACTCAACTCTCGTTCAGCGTGTTTCTGCGGTACACGATCCACCGGGTAGAGGCCCAACATGGCCGTGTGATGTATTTGGTATTTTCTTTACTGTTTGCCAAACATTTAGTTTCTAAAAGGTAGCCAATATATTTTTTAAAATCTATGGTATAATATTTACAGAAAAACAAAGTTATTTCATCGTCTACTGCAATGAAACATTAGCCAGAAAGAGGGTAAGTCGAATGCTATTACTTATTTGTTCTGGCTTTGAGTGGCGTAGAAAGACGGGAGATCGCCACTAGAAAATATTAATACACCTCGGCATCATCTACTCATCGTTGTATCTTATGACATGTTTTTCATACTAATTTCCTCTTCCATTTTCTCTCTGAACCATTCGTAATTGTTGGTGACATAATTGTGCAATTTGCTCGATTCTTACTTTTCCACTGTACCCCCCCCCCCCTCGTCGATTACGAAATACCACATTTTTCTAAAAATTGTTCGCTGTTACTGATATTCTTGGGAAATTTATTCTCGTCTGTGTTGTTGCAATTATTACAGTTAATCTTACCCTATTTCTCTCTCAAGTATTGTGCTGTATGCTGTGTTACCCATTTTGACAATATTTTAATGTATGTCCCACAGAACATTGTTATTGTCTTTTGATAACATTAAAATGTCTTATACGGAGAAAATGAAATTCCGTAGTCTCTAGCCAATATCTTTATTGCGTTAACGTTAGTTAAAGCAATAAAAATTAATTGCGAAGAAAGTAAAGTTGAAATATTGAACGCATAATCTGAATTAGTCAAGTCATGAAAATGTGCTTGATAGGCTGACATTAATATGCTTTATAAAGGTCGTGTTGTGGAATACACTGAATTCTACTTATAATCGACCGTGTGTGTAGGTGTATTAAATAACTGCCCCCTCCCCTGGCTTTGTTTCTCCACAGCATTCTTTAAAAAGAGAACTTGTTTCACCATTATATATATATATATATATATATATATATATATACGTATATATTTGACTTTTAAGTCATTCCCAGCCTTCTAAAAGTTATACATGCACATACGCGCGCGCATATATATATAGTTTTACAAGAAAAGTAGCGATAGTGACTTCGAAGTTTCGGCTTGCTAATCTTTGCCCGACTTAGGTTAAGTAAGCCGAATCTTCAGCGTCAATATCAATCCTCTTCTTGTAACAGTATATATGTACTCTACGAAAAGTATTGAATAATTCTTCATTTTAATATTGAATTACTTTTATTATAACTTTTCATATAAACAAACTCTATTGTTGACGTCATAAGAATTTATAAGCTTCTGAGTAAACGCGGAATAATTCTTTTTTGGAATTGGTTCCCGAAGTACAGATAAGGATATAAATAATAGCATGCAAATATTGGTTTGAAAACCCTTTTTGGATACAGAAAGAGCTGTATGTTGACGACATTAAGAATTTATAAACTTTCAAGAGAAAGTGCAATAATTCTTGAAGTACAAATAAAGCTATGAAATAATAGCATGTATATATACATACATATTTGTGTGTGTGTGTGTGTATATATATATATATATGCATATATATATCTTTTATATTGGTTTCAGCTAGAGGTTGAGGCCATGCTGGGACATCGCCTTTCAGTGTGATTGGGTTGTTTTTCTGTACAGTTTCTGAAGTAGCGTGTTGGACGGAGCTGCCTCTTTGTGCCTCTCGTCACGATGTGTGTTGGTTCACACTCTCTTTGAAAACCCATATTTACACTTCGCATACCTCTGAGGCTGTATGGCAGAATGTTGAAAAGTGTTGACCCTTGAAACCCAAGCTGTTACAGTACTGGGTTTTTACTCTAGACAGAGAAGACGAGATTTTTGGTACTATGCAGTGCCGTATAGTCCCGTGATTAGTATAATTTTCAGTTCCAAAGTTGGGATCTACACTTTCCAGTATCTTCCATATCTTTGTCACTGTATATCTCTTCATTCAATTCTTTTAACTTCTCCCGGTAGCTCATCTGTGTCATCTGTTTGCTTTTTCTTTGCTCTTGGTTATTTCTGGATGCTTTTGTTTAGTCATAGGTTTGTTTTTTGTTTACTTCCTTTTTCAGCCCTTTCAGTCAGTCTGCTTTGGTTTTGTCCTTTTGAGAGCTCGCTGGGCCTGGGTGAATTTCTCCTTTTCACAATCTCCATCTTTCTTGTCCTTGCTGCAATCGTTTTCCAGAATGGCATCCTATATGTTGATATTTGGTCTAATGAGGGCATAAGAATGGGAGAACTTGAGTTTCTTTTGCTGTATCTGGGTTGTTGTTCTATAGTGCTACTGCGATAATGTTGTTTGTCTCCTACAATTTTTCAGGCTCACACAAACAATTGCAGGTCCTTGACTTTCCAATTTCACATCTTTGCTGTATATGCCTTCAGGGAAAGAGGAGGAAAAAAAGAAGTATAAGTATGTATAGATATGTGTGGGCATATATGCACACACACATTCATACATATACACATAGGGAGGGAGAGAGCTATATAAGTATTTACATGTGTATATAGATATATGTATATGAATAAATGTATGTATACATCTATATATATGTAAATATATATGTATATATCATTTCACCGTGATAGATCGCTGACCACACAGCCACGTCTGTGCCTATGTATATGTATATATACTTTATAAAAAAGCAGCAAAAATATCACAAAAACTGTTACTCAGAGTTTCACGTTCTCATTCTTCGGAAATTTTTGTACAGAATGAAGCAAAAATAAGGTTATGAGGGGTGTCTGAAAAGTCTTGAGCCTCAAAAAAACAAAACATGGTACAAGACTTCTGATGATTTATTTTTCAACATAGTCCCCCTCAATAGCTGAACACTTTCTCCAGCGGTGCTGAAGCACCATTATCCCGGTGTAGAAGAACTCTTTTGTTTGGGATTCCAAGAACCTTCCTACAGCGTCTATGACGTCACTGTCACTGGCAAAATGGCAACCAGCCAGGGCTTTTTTCAGTTTTGGAAATAGATGAAAGTCGGAGGGGGCTAAGTCTGGCGAATAAGGCAGATGGGGAACAAGTTCGTATCCACAGTCACAAATTGTTGCCATGGCAACCACTGAGATGTGGGCTGGAGCATTGTCGTGATGAAAAAGGACTCCTCTGGTGAGCATTCCCGGCCTTTTTTCTTTGATTGCTTCTCGGAGGCATTTCAGTAGCTGAGAATAATACAGCCCTGTCACGGTGTGACCTTTTTCAAGGTAATCGATCAGCAAGACACCTTGAGAATCCCAAAAAACGGGTGCCATGACCTTGCCAGCTGAAGGAATGTCCCTGGCCTTCTTTGGGGTTGGAGAAGATGTGTGCTTCCACTGCTTTGATTGCTCTTTGGTTTCAGGCTGGTAGTGATGAACCCAACTTTCGTCCATAGTAATGAAACAAGCAAGAAAATTCTCTTCATCAGCTTCAAACAGTTCCAGATTGCTCGTGGACAAAGTGCACCTGGTGCGTTTCTGTTCAGGAGTCAAAAGGCAAGGGACCCACTTTGCAGAAACCTTTGAGAACCCAAGTTCTTTTGTCACAATGTTGTCTGCTCTTTCAGTTGAGATGCCCAGTCTCTCCGCTACCTGACGACATGATATTCGGCGATCTTGCATTATCAT
>NC_068983.1:90813257-90815226 GCF_001194135.2 Octopus bimaculoides
CCAGGGAGACCTCCAACTCTCCACACTCTCCCTGCCACACTTTTTACCCAGCGTTTGACTGTTGCATATGAAGGAGCATTGTCTGTTAAGGTTCTCAACATATCTTCATGGATTTCTGATGGAGTCATGCCTTTCAAATGAAGGTACTTTATGACAGCACAATACTCAGTTTTCTCCATTTTCCTTGTAAATTCGAAGCTTGTTTATTCAAAAATCTGCAACAAAAAGAATTTAAATATTCGAATCATGAAAATGAGCAAGAATACTCCAAAAAAACTCAGAAAAAATTGTTTCAACTATATAGCAGCCCCGATTCTAGGTTAGGCTCAAAACTTTTCAGGCACCCCTCGTATTTTATGCATTTCCAGACATTTTCTTAATCCAGCTATGTGGTAGACTAATAAAAGCTTTTTTTATAGTCTATCCAGGCTATCGATAAGTTTTTGTGCCATTTGTGACAATCTTCCAAGCTCATCTTGTTGATGAGTAGCTGATCTTTACAACCATAGGACCCATGTTTAGATCCTTTTTGCTCATTAGGGAATATGCCACTTTCTATTGAAAAACTATAGGTATATACAGTCAAGACAGATGTTAGTATTTTATGCAGGTTATCTGTCTCTACATATTTGTATATATATATATATTGTGCATATATATGTATATTGTATATATGTGTGTGTATATATATATATATATATATATATATATATATATATATATATATATCTTATCATCATCATCATCATCGTTTAACGTCCGCTTTCCATGCTAGCATGGGTTGGATGGTTTGACTGAGGACTAGTGAAACCAGATGGCTACACCAGGCTCCAATCTGATTTGGCAGAGTTTCTACAGCTGGATGCCCTTCCTAACACCAACCACTCAGAGAGTGTAGTGGGTGCTTTTACGTGCCACCGGTATGAAGGCCAGTCAGGCGGTACTGGCAACAGCCACGCTCAAAATGGTGTATTTTATGTGCCACCTGCACAAGATCCAGTCCAGGGGCACTGGCAACGATCTCGCTCGAAAATCTTTACACATGTCACGGGCACAAGTGCCAGAAAGGCAACGCTGGGCACAGGTGCCATCCCGATTTCACTTGCCCCAATAAGTCTTCGTAAGCTGAGTTTCGTGTCCAGTGAAGGAGACGACGTTGGCATGGGTGCCAGATGTCGAATTTAGTTCGATTTCGATTTCACTTGCCTCAACAAGTCTGCGCAAGCGGAGTTTAGTGTCCAATGAAGGAAAGGTACGCATAAGTGGGCTGGATACACCCCTGGCAGAGGCTTGGATTTAGGTCTCACTTGGCTTGCCAGGTGTTCTCACACACAGCATATTTCCAAAGGTCTCGGTCAGAAGTCATCGCCTTGGTGAGGCCCAATGTTCGAAGGTCTTGCCTCACCACCTCACCCCAGGTCTTCCTGGGCTTACCTATTCCACGGGTTCCCTCAACTGTTAGGGTGTGGCACTTTTTCATGCAGCTATCCGCGTCCATTCTCACCACATGTCCATACCAGCGCAATTGTCTCTCTTGCACACCACAACCGATACTTCTTATGTTCAGCTTTTCTCTCAAGATACTTACACTCTATCGGGTATGCACATAGACATTACTCATCCATCAGAGCATACTGGCTTCATTCCTTGTGAGCTTGCGCATGTCCTCAGCAGTCACAGCCCATGTTTCACTGTGCATATATATATTGTATATGTATTGTATATATGTATGTGTATATATAATATATATATATATATATATACATAAATTTAAGGAATGGAGTGAACGCATGTTATAACTGCATACTTTATTCCGACATATGTTTCGAAGAATTACAATTTATGCGATCCATAGGAATCGTCGATGTTAAAAGTGTAAACTTCCCCTCAGGGAAATGTATGGAGATCATCTTAAACGTAAGACATTATGACCGAGTATACTCGGTCATAATGTCTTACGTTTAAGATG
>NC_068983.1:90815601-90816096 GCF_001194135.2 Octopus bimaculoides
TATATATATATATACATACATACATATACATACATATATATATGTGTGTGTGTGTGTGTGTGTATATATATCATGTATATATACTGTATATATCTGTATTGTTTGTATATATGTATATCTATTGTATGCATATATATAATCAAAATCATAATTGAACCAAATTCGATGACTGGCACCTGTGCCAGTGGAGCGCTAACAGCACCGTCCGAGCATGATCATTGCGAGAGCAGCTGTCTGCCTTCCGTGCCAGTGGCACATAAATAGCACCTTACTGGCACTTGTGCTGGTGGCACATGAAAAAACATTCGAGCGAGGTTGTTGCCAGTTCCGCTGGACTGGCTGCTATGCAGGTGGCACGTAAAAAACACTATTTTGAGCATGGCCGTTGCCAGTACTGCCTGACTGGCCTTTGTGCCGGTGGCATGTAAAAGCACCCATTACACTCTCGGAGTGGTTGGCGTTAGGAAGGGCATCCAGCTGTAGAAACTCTGCCAG
>NC_068983.1:90816106-90822049 GCF_001194135.2 Octopus bimaculoides
GTTGGCGTTAGGAAGGGCATCCAGCTGTAGAAACTCTGCCAGATCAGATTGGAGCCTGTCCTCAGTCCTCAGTCAAATCGTCCAACCCATGTTAGCATGGAAAGCGGACGTTAAACGATGATGATGGTGATATATATACTCTTTTACTCTTATATGTTTCAGTTTTTTGACTGTGGCCATGCTGGAGTACCACCTTTAGTCGAGCAAATCGACCCCAGGACTTATTCTTTGGAAGCCTAGTACTTATTCTATCGGTCTCTTTTGCCGAAGCGCTAAGTTACAGGGACGTAAACACACCAGCATCAGTTGTCAAGCAATGTTGGGGGTGGGGGGGACAAACACAGACACATAAACACATACACACACACACATATATATACATATATACGATAGGCTTCTTTCAGTTTCCGTCTACCAAATCCACTCATAAGGCCTTGGTCGGCCCAAGGATATAGTAGAAGACACTTGCCCAAGATGCCCATGCAGTGGGAATGAACCCGGAACCATGTGGTTGGTAAGCAAGCTACTTACCACACAGCCACTCCTACGCCTATATATATATGTTGTGTGTATATATATATATATATATTCTATATATGATAATATAAATAATATGTAAATATATATACATACATACACATATACATGCACATACATATATTTGTATATACATGCATATATGGGCACAGGACACCACGGAACGTAAACAACATGAAATACGAAGAATGAAAACATGGCATACAAACTTTTCTTGCAAGCAATGAAAGTAGCAAATGGAAGACAGGACAAGTAACATGAAAAAAACGACCCTTCATCAGTTGTTGGCTGTTTTTCTAGTTCACATTTCGAGCAATTCACAAGATACGTTTTCGACATAACAGTTGCTCCCGCAGACCAAATTAAATTAAAATTTGAGATTTTGCAGAGGGTCAAAGTTAGTAACAAAAACATGACAGTGGAAACAAACAGGCAGGGCTCCTAAGCCTAGACAAATTGAGTTGGTGAACGCAGAAAAACAAGCTCTGACAGGAGACAGGCAAGGATGCGTCTCATCCTTGTGGCTGATCAGAGAGAAAGAAGGAAATTCATGTATATATATATATATATATATATATATATATATATATATGTCTCTATATACATGTATATATATGTGTATATATATATATATATATATATGTGTCTATATATATGTATATATATGTGCAGCTCAGTGCCAGAACATGAAAGAGCTGTACAACACAACTAAATTACTATCTGGGAAGAGAGTAAGAGTAGAAAAGGCAGTAAAAGGGAAGGATGGCCAACTAATATCAATTCTAGACCAAAAAACTCAATGGAAGGAGCATTTTGAAGATTTGCTCAATAGACTACCTCCAGACACAATAGCCAACATTGCACCAAGAAATTTGGATCTTAACATCAGCCTTGACCCACCATCCAAGTTTGAAATAAGAAAGGCTATACAATCCCTCAAGATTGGAAAGGCGGAAGGTGTAGACAATATTCCAGCTGAAGCATTGAAATCAGCTATAGAAATAGCAGTAGAAATACTCCATCCATTATTTACTAAGATATGGCAAGAAGAAAATGTGCCTAATGATTGGAAAGAGTGACTCATCGTAAAATTGCCAAAGAAAGGTTATTTAAGCGTTTGCAGAAATTATAGAGGGATTATGTTATTATCGACTCCCGGAAAAGTTTTTAACAGGATACTTTTGGAGCGGATTAGGACAGCAGTTGACAAATTGTTGCATAAAGAACAAGCCGGATTTAGGAAGAACCGTTCATGTGTAGATCAAATTGCCACTCTTCGCATCATCTTAGAGCAAAGCACAGAGTGGAATGCACCGCATTATATTAATTTTATTGATTTCGAAAAAGCATTCAATAGTGTAGATAGGGAAGGCTTATGGAAAATTATGCAGTACTACGGCATACCAGACAAGTATATATCTATAATAAGAGCAACTTACCAAGGAATGTCATGCCAAGTCTTGCATGGAAACGGAGCTACATATAAATTCGAAGTAAAAACAGGAGTTCGACAGGGCTGTATACATTCTCCCTTTTTATTTCTACTAGTTATAGATTGGATTATGAAGGAAACTACGATTGAAAGCCAAACGGGCATTGAATGGACGGATGCAGAAGCTCTAGAAGATCTCGACTTTGCAGATGATATAGCGCTACTTTCACAAACATATAGCCAAATGCAAAATAAAACGTCAAAATTAGAAGCAATAGCTGCCAAACTCAGATTGAAAGTTAACAGCGACAAATCAAAAATCATGCCCATTAATGAAGAAAACAGCGAATGTATTAAACTAGAAACCGGTGAACTAGAGGATGTAGCCGAGTTTACGTATTTAGGTAGTAAAATAACGTACTCAGGCGGCACTGACGAAGATATTAAGACGAGAATAAGTAAGGCAAGGACCGCTTTTTACCTGTTAAAATAAGTATAGAGCGCAAGTGTAATTTCAATAAAGAACAAAATAAGAATTTTTAACACTAACGTAAAAGCGGTGTTATTATATGGGGCTGAGACATGGCGAACAACAGTTAAGTCAAATAAGCAAATACAATCATTCATCAACAGGTGCTTGCATAGTATACTTAAAATTAGATGGCCCGAACACATAAGCAATATGGAGCTATGGCAAAGAACGAATCAAGTTTCGATTAGGGAGCAAATATTTAAGAAAAAGTGGAAGTGGATTGGTAGCACAATTAGAAAAGACACACCAAATGTAGCGAAAAGTGCTTTACAGTGGAAACTGGATGGATATAGAAAGAGGGGTAGGCCTAAGAACTTGTGGTGTAGATCAACACAAAAGGAACTAGAGAAAGAGGGACATTCATGGCAGAGTATAAGTACAGAAGCGAAAAATTATGTGACAGGGAATTCAATTATAAGTGGCCTATACTTCGTGTTGGAGAGTTAAAGGCAAGAAAGAAGAATATATATATGTACAAAGGTATATATATCTATACATATGTATATATACATGTTTATGTATATATATGTTTATATGTGTGTGTGTGTGTATATATATATATATATATATATATATATTAATATTATCTTGGTTGAATAAACTTTGACAATGTAAATATGTTAATAGTTACCATGGGTAGCAAAAATCACACAAAAACTAGGATATCACACCCGTTTTATAGGTAGAAATACCAAGTTAAAATGATGTATTTTGAGTAGATATGAAGAATAATAATAATAAATGGAGCAAAATGCATATAAACAATAAGTTCCTTAATTCCTACATATGTTTCAAAATATATGTGCACTCCACTCCAAAGAAGTAAGAGGTGTTGGAATTGCATATATATTCATCATCAGGGAACCAACATACAGAAGCAAGACATGCGAAATGTTAAGGTTACGTACGAGTTATAACATTATATAGCTAAGTAAGTGACCGTTAGAAACAAGAACGCTGGTTTACATAGTTATAACGGGAGGGAGGCTGTGAACGCTATACTAAAGGTTTAAATTACAAGATTAAATTAGGGGAAGGCATAATGGACCACAGTAAAATCCAGAAAACAAAAGTCCAAAAAAGTTGGAAGCTTAAACAAGAGATGGAGGAAGGGAGAGAATTCAATGAATTCATCATATATAATTATTTCTCCTTATGTAAATAAATAACCATACTGAGTTGAAGGCAAGTGAAGATTGTAAATATAATAAATAAAACATCATAGCTTTGTATTATATTAATATACGGATATTAACCCAAATTAATGGTAATACAAGGTACAAGATATTTTGTTGTGAAATAATAATAATATACATGCTTACAAGGAGAAGATCGGAAATATTTAATTAAAGTTACTATTATGGTCTAAACACAACTAATATAGCATTACTGGGAAGGATTTACTTAACCAACTATAGAAGGGGAAAAAAGTAAAAACAAGTGGCGATGGAGACAAAAATAAATATTATTTAAGATAATATTCCTGTAATTATTACTATTATTGTTATAATAAATTTTAAAATAAATTAAATATTATCATTGTTACTATTATTGTTATTATCAAAGTTAAAGGTAGAAACTAATCTGGGTGAATGTACATACCACTTGTAAGGCGAATGTCCACTAGAGAGAATGTCAAGGTGAAAAAATAAAAATAATAATACCTAAAAACTAAAACTAGTAAGAAGGATGAAATTAACGATAAGAAATGAAGATATGTTTCCTCCAGTGCTGGCATCGATACGCTCTCTGTGTTATCTGGTTTACTGGATGATTCTTGGAGAACAGAATATGGAAAAGCTCCAAATTCTGAGATGCTAATCTTATTGTTGTTACAGAGATTGCTATATTTACTAATATTGTACATATTACCTATATTTTTACATAAATGACTATTGCCATCATATGAGTGTGTTAAATTACTGGAATAATAATTATTATTATTGTTATAAACATTACTATTATTATCATCATAATTAGGATGGCTTACTAGAGATGAATCTAAAAGCCTAAAATTATGGGAAGAATATTATCTGTAACAAATTTTTAGTATTAGAAAACCCAAATCTAACCTTATGTGCATTGATTATTGGGTGATGGTGGGAACCCCTAGGAAAGTTCTTATTCACCGCGTCGGAACTGCCAGACCAAATTGGATTTAACTTGTTTCCCGAACGGGAGGATGAGCCAGATATTATCATCAGATCTAGTTACAGTGTTAGTGTGGTTGAATAAATAAAGATTTTTGTTTTTATTAAGATGTTTAGAGCCAGTTAGGCCTCCTCCCTTATATGAATGATTATAAGCATGTGCCACTTTCTCAGTAAAGTGAGAAGAATGGGAAGAAATAGAAATGGGTTTATCCCCGCTAGTGGAGGGGGTATCATGCTGTGCAAAAGACGAAAGATCACTAGAAGAGTTGATGTATCTTACCTTGTCTTTATAACCTGCCTTCAATAAGGCTGAATTATAAAAGTCAGCCTCCTTATTGAAAATTTGGGAGTTAGAGGAAAGTTTAGAAAGCCTTATTGAGATACTCTTAACCAAATTACTAGTTATATATCTTGGATGGTTACTAAAAGGGCTTATGTACTTGAGATTAGTTGATGGTTTATGGAAAGGAAAGTGTGTATTACTATGTAAATCTAAAGTTGCGTCTAGAAAGTTTGCTACAGAGACCTCATCCTCAAAAACGATGCCAAAACCCATTCTTCTGAAGAATCTAGCTAACCTATTTTTAACCTTTTGTATACACTGGGTAGAGGCATTATGGAGGTATAGCAGACAATCGTCTCTGTAAAGACCTCCATTTATGTTAGGGAACTGGTCTGCCATTTCATGTAATATATACGAAACAGACTACATCAGCTATTTGAGCTGAATCCGAGCTTCCCATAGGAACATCAAAAGCCTCCGGAGTATCCTTACGGATCCAAAGTTTATTGTTAAATTTTATGATAGATTTACGAGCTGCTAGTGTTACACTAATTTCTTCCCTAGAAAGACCTGCCTTTTTATGTGCGAACCAAAGTGCCTTGTTAAGGATAATAGGGTTAATAGAAGAGTAGAAACTAGAAATGTCAAACTGTATAAACTTGATATTACTCTTATCTTTAATTGAATTGAATTGACCATAGTTTTAGTTTTAACTTATCCATTATTGTGGGTATGTATTTGTCCAGAATGTTTTTACTAAGAATGCCTATGTCTTACCTTGAGGGACAAATAAGACGTACAGAAGGGTTGGACCAAAAAATTTTTCTTATGGTCCTTAAGAACAAAGCGAGGTTGTTTAAGGTCCAAAGGTTCAGTCCTATCTTGCAGATTATATTTGATCATAATTTCTTTAGCTTCCAGGTTAGTTTTCCGTAGAATGTTACTGTTGGTAGTTCTATAATTTTTTTCTATCTCTTTTTTCAGTAATTCCATGTATTTTTCTTTA
>NC_068983.1:90822149-90828638 GCF_001194135.2 Octopus bimaculoides
TTTTTTTTTTGTCCTGTTTCATCGAATTTATAGTCATCATGTCCAACCACTTTGACTCCATCAACTCTGTTGTGACGTCCTGTTTCATAGAATTTATGGTCATTGCGTCAAGCTACACCAAGCTCCACCACCTCACCAGTTGTTTCTTCTGGTTCGGATGATGACTCAGAGAATGAATATTTTCCTAGTTTTGAATCAAATGATTTCAGTAGCAATGATGATATTCCAGTGAATCAAAGGTGCAAGCTGGCAACAGTGAATGGCCCTGGTCAACAGAATGTGTGGCAAGTGAGAGACAATTTCATCCAACGGCATGGTTTTACTGGTACACCTGGCATAAAGGCAAACTTTGAACATGGAAGTTTGCCATTGGAAATCTTCCACTAGCTTTTGACGGATGAAATGTTCCAGTATATACTGGATGAAATGAATGACAATGCTGAAAACCATCCCCAGCATGTCAGACCTGGGCATGGCAGTAATTGGTTTCCAACCATAGGATACAAAATCAAAGTTCTGCTTGCTCTGCTGATACTGATGGGCATCATCAAGAAACTGACCCTGGCATCATATTGGAATTGGGATCCAGCCACGTCAACATCTTTCCAGAAACAATGCCACTTGATTGATTTTTGGCAATTCTTTGAAATCTACATTTCAACTCGGGAGAGAACCAGGATGACAGGCTCCACAAAATACATTTTATCATCGATGAAGTGGCTGAAATTTTAGAATGGGTATGTCCCCACACAGGACATTTGTATGGATGAGAGTTTGTGGAAATTCAAGGGAAGGTTCTGATTCAAACAATACAACCTGACCGAATGTGCTTGCTTTGTAGTCAAGATTTATAAAGTATGCCAGTCAACTGGCAGAGCCTATGGGTACACATGGAATTACAAAATCTACACTGTTCAGGACAGATTGGATCTTCCAGCTTCTACTCTAGCGTTAACTGATGTCATGTTGTCACTGAATGAAAACTTGGTTGACAAAGGCTACAATATGGACAACTGGTTTTCCAGTCCAGGCCTCTTCCTGCAGCGGGACTGTGAGGATGCACAAGAAAAACATGCTACCTGATCTTCACAAGATAATACTTTGGAAGAGGGGGAAACAACATGCCAATGCACTGATAGGGGCATTCTCACTCTAGTGTAGCATGACAAGAAAAACGTCTGTGTGTTATCCACAATGCATTCTGCAAGCATGAAGGACACTTGGAAACGATGCGGATGGTAATGCCATAATGAAACTGAGTGTAGTTGTTTCATACAATGAAGGGATGGGCAGGGTCGGTCACTCAGATCAGCTGGCAATGAGACACAAATTGGTGAGAAAATTTGTGAAATGGTACAAAAAAATTTTCTTGTATATAATTGACATGTGTATTATGAACTCACATTTGATTTTTGCAGATGCTTGGCAGTGTGGGGGATGGATTGACATTAAGGAATCTATTTTTCCGTGAAATGATAGAAGCATCAGACTTGCCAAAGTACAGAATGTGTGGATGTCCTCATGCTAGACTCTCTGCTCACCACATGGTGAAGGGATATGGACATTTTCCACGACAGTTTCCCCTCACTACCAGGAAGACATGCTTCAAAGGGATGCACTGTATGTAAAGCAAAAGGGAAATGTAAGGAAACTAGATACCATTGTTCACAATGTGATATGCTAGTGTGTGTGGTACCCTGTTTTGGACTCTACCACACTAAAGTCAATTTTTGAATTCAAGTGATTGTTGATACGTGAAGTTGGTCTGATTTGTGCTGTCGAGTGATCTTATTCAGGAATAATACTGCATGAGCATCCTGCACAGAGATATAATTTAGATCAATATATGCTGAATGTTATCTCGCACTGAGTGCTGACCTCAATCAACATGATTACTGTTGCCATGCTCAGGCAACCAAATGAATCACTGCCATAAACTGGTTAAAGTGGTTGATGTAAATGTACGCCAAACCATTGTTGTGTGCTAATTGCTGATCTCAACCGAGATGATTACCATCAATGCAACCTAGTTGCTTGATAAAAAAGAAAAAGAACATCATGGGGTTAATCATCTTGAATACTTGTTATGCAAATAACGTTAATATAAAGAGCATGTGCATTTGGCAGGAAGAGGAAGAGAGAGAATGACCATTGTACAAGACTATGACTAAAAATTAGTTTCTTTGAACCGGGATATACTGGTTAAACTAATTTATGAAAATACACAATTGGGAAAAGTTGCAGAGCATCCTATAGAGAAAGAAATTTGTGAAAAGATGTGAACGATATGGAAAGATACTTGAAACCTGACAGATTGAATGTAGACCCAAATTCTACAAATGCTGATAAAACTTTTAATCACTGGTTTAGAAGTTTCACCAACTTTATAGACTCACTACTAGGGCAAGAAGGTAGGATTATCGATAAACTCAATCTTTTGATTATTTATGTGGAACTGAACGTATACAAATTCATCAGTGAAGCTAAGAACTACGAACAAGCTGTGAATACACTAAAGAATATGTACATTAAACCAAAGAACATCGTAATGGCACGCCGTCTTTTAGCCACAAGAAAACAGAAACCAGGGGAATCTGTAGACCAGTTCTTAAACAAACTCAAAATATTAGCGAAAGACTGTGACTTTGTTGCAGTGAGTGCTGAGCAGTACCGATCTGAAATGATTCGAGATGCATTTATAAATGGGCTCACTTTGAATCAAATATGACAAAGACTATTAGAAAACAAAAGTGTCGACCTCAGTACAGCTTATGATCAAGCACGTTCACTAGATGTGGCACAACAGAGTTCCAGTGTCTTTCTAAACTCTGAGGGTGTCAACTTCAGTCCAACTCCACCCATTGTAGCTAAGCCAATAGACTCCCCAAAGCAGGAAGGAAAACACTCTGCTGCGACCCGAAAAGGAGACCCCTTTCAATGTTGGATTTGTGGCTATTCCAGAGACCCGCGGACTCACTGCCCTGAGCGGAAAGCAGTCTGTCACAAATGCCAAAAAATAGGGCATTTTGGAAAACTACGTAGGAGCAACGCAGCAACTGTAACACAGGATGATGGTAAATTTGATTTGCCATTGGCAGTAACAGTATCAGCAGGTTCACCCTTCTGAATACCCTCCATGGTTATACTGAACAAGAGCTATAAAGCCGAAGCATTAATTGATAGCGGTAGCACTGACAAGAGCTTCATGAGTGAGAAGCTAGTGAACACACTCAACATCAAGACGGTCAAATTGAAGAGCATCATTGGTATGGCTTCTGCATCTCTTTCTGCGGAATTCAAGGGATACTGCACTGTTTCACTAACCCTGAATAATCAGAAATACTACCATGTGAAACTGTACGTGCTCATAAACTTGTGCACTGACCTAATTCTGGGTACTGACTTCCAAGAATAGCATGAAAATATTAACATGCAATACTGAGGACAGTGACCACCATTAACATTTACTGTGCTAACAGCTATGAAAACTGATCCTCCAAAGCTATTTGCTCATCTCAGAGAGGACTGTAAACCTATTGCAGCCAAATTGCGAAAATACTCGGAACATGATCGAGAGTTCCTCAGGACAGAAGTATGCTGCGTAGCAGATGCGAACATTATTGAACCTAGTAACTCCCATTGGAGATCGCAAGTGTTAGTTGTTCAAGAAAAAAAAAGGCGAAGAATGGTGATTGACTACTCAGAGACAATTAACAAATATACACAGCTTGATGCCTACCCCCTTTCTAAAATTGATGAGTTAGTGAGCACTATCACCAAATATAAAGTCTACAGTACTATAGACTTACGTTTGGCATACCATCAGATTCCTCTATTAGAGAAAGACCATCAATTCACTGGCTTTGAAGCTGATGGTAAATTATGGCATTATACTAGGATGCTATTTGGAGTAACTAACAGCAGCACATGTTTCGAACATATAATGGACGACTTTGTGAGTAAATACAAGCTGCGAGATACGTTCCCATTCATAGACAATTTAACCATATGTAGGAAAAATCAAAACGACCACGATAAAAATTGAGAAAAATTTGAAATGGCACCAAAACGTGAAGGGCTTACCATGAATGAAGACAAATGCATTTACTCAATAACAACTCTTGACTTTCTTGGATACCGTATCTCACACAATACCTTCAGCCCTGACCCAGAAAGGCTTGCTCCACTCCTCAATCTTCCTACACCAACTGACCAGAAATCATTAAAATATATAGTCGGTATGTTTTCTTATTATGCTAAGTGGATCTCCAAATTTTCTGACAAAATATAACCTCTAAACAGCCAACAAGTAAAAGCATTTGAGTCATTAAAGGTAGAACTAGCCAATGCTGCCATTCAAGTAATAGATGAGAACATTCCATTTACTGTTGAGACGGATGCTTTGGATTTTGCCATATCTGCGACACTAAATCAAGATGGAAGACCAGTCGCATTCTATTCTCGCATGCTGCAAGGTAGTGAACAGTACCACTCCTCAGTTGAAAAGGAAGCCCAAGCAATTATTGAAGCAATTCATCATTGGAGACACTTTCTTCTAGGTAGACATTTTACATTAATTACTGATCAATGTTCTGTTGCATTCATGTATAATTATAAAGCGATGAGCAAAATTAAAAATGATAAAATTATGAGATGGTGCATTGCGTTATCTCCATACTCATATGATATTCAATATCGCCCAGGATCCAGCAACATCGCTCTGGATGCATTCACAAGGGTACGCTGTTCAGCAATTAGTTCACATTCACTTTATGAGTTACATACAGCACTGTGCCATCCTGGTGTTGTACGCCTTCATCATTTTGTCTGCAGTAGAAATCTTCCATATTCATTAGAGAACGTGAAACATATGTAGGAATTGCTCTATATGTCAAGAAGTGAAACCACACTATTATAAACCAAACTCAGTTAACTTAATTAAGGCCATGCAGCCCTTTGAGCGAATTTCCATCATTTCAAATGTCCGATTCCTTCCACGAAGCATCTTTATCTCCTAACATAATTGACGAATACTCTCGGTTTCTGTTTGGTTATCCAGTATCTGACACATCAACTCAGACTGTAATAAAGTGTCTTACAGACTTGTTCTCAGTTTTTGGTATGCCCAGTTATGTACATTAAGATCGTGGAACTGCCTTTGTATCTACAAGATTGAGAGAATGGCTCCTCAGTAAGGGCATTGCAACGAGTAGGACAACACCATACAATCCCACTGGGAACAGTCAAGTAGAAAGATATAATGGTACTATTTGGAAGTCAGTACTACTCTCTTTGAAAACCCGTGCCCTTCCAGTATCTTCATAGGAAACAGTTCTTCCAGACACGTTGCATTCAATCAGATCTCTACTTTGTATGTCCACTAATGCCACTCCTCATGAACGTCTTTTTAACTATCAAAGATGTTCAGCAACAGGAACATCTATGCCAACATGGCTTCTTAACCTAGGACCTGCGCTTGTTCAAAGGAACAATCGCACTAACAAATATGACCCTATCGTGGACCAAGTTGATTTAATTGAAGCCAACCCCCAATACACTCACGTCCGTTAGCCAGACTGTCGCGAAACCACAGTATCCACAAAACAATTGGCATCACCAGGGAAGATTAACCCAACTGATAACCTAACCCAAACATTTGTCCCACAAGAGCCAGACAGAGAGCCAACTGAAATTTCTTCTCCTAGAGATAACCATCAAGAACAAAAAGAAGAATCCTCTCAGCTGCGTCGATCACAAAGGATTCGGAAAACCCTGGAAAGGCTTGATCTATGATTTTTTTCTTCTTTCTTTTTCTAGGAGGGAGTGAATGCTATGCAAATAATATTGATATAAAGAGCATGCACATTTGACAGGAAGAGGAAGAGAGAGAACGACCATTCGGAATACTGTACAGGACTATCACTAAAAATTAGTTTCTTTGAACCAGGATTTACTGGTTATACATTTCAATACTATAACTTCAAAATAAAAGGTTTCATTTTGTTGTTTATATTTAATCTATAAACATGTTGCATTTTTTTGTTGTTGGCCATTCAATTTGGTTGAATTAACAAATTTCCTTCTTTCTCAGGATACCTTCTGTCTCTTTTGACTGACTTGATTCATTAGCAAATTGCAAGGACCCTATGGGCTATTTAACTTCATTCTTGCAACATTGTGTATGCAAAAATTTGACTCTTCTGGAGATCTGTTTTCTGTTTTTCTTCTAGAATTATATGCTATGCACATCATCATCATCATCATCATCATCATCATCGTTTAACGTCCGCTTTCCATGCTAGCATGGGTTGGACGATTTGACTGAGGACTGGTGAAACCGGATGGCAACACCAGGCTCCAATCTAATTTGGCAGAGTTTCTACAGCTGGATGCCCTTCCTAACGCCAACCACTCAGAGAGTGTAGTGGGTGCTTTTACGTGTCACCAGCACGAAAACGGCCACGCTCGAAATGGTGTCTTTTATGTGCC
>NC_068983.1:90829331-90837141 GCF_001194135.2 Octopus bimaculoides
TTTATTGCACCTGAACATCTGCCACAAACAAAAACTAACTTGCTAGTTAACCTGCCTTTGATGTTGCTGCACCTCTTATGTGCCCATAGCTTGCACCGGGTACATCTTATAGAGTTACTACCTACTCCTTTTCTACATACTGAGCAGGGCCATCTACCTGAAGGGGTTTGTGTTTTATCTACCTTCCTACTTATTAGGATTTTGGTTTTAGCTAGGTTGACTCTAAGGCCCTTCAATTCTAGACCTTGCTTCCACACCTGAAACTTCTCCTCTAGTTCTGATAGTGACTCCGCAATTAGGGCAAGGTCATCAGCATAGAGGAGCTCCCAGGGGCAACCTGTCTTGAACTCCTCTGTGATTGCCTGGAGGACAGCAATATTCCCAGTGTGTAATATGGAATTCCCTGACTTATATTTGTTCTCAATTTTTTTAAAGCAATTCTCTGTTGTGTCTGCAGCGTGGAAGGTGTTTATAAGCCATTTAAAATAACACACAAAAGCCGTCAGATTCACTTCAACATTTAAATTTAATTTGTCAAAATATTTTTGCCGCTTTGAGACCGCGACCTGTTCACTGACAAAATTGTGCTGTTGTGTCTGTTATCAGTATATTTTATATGAACAAGTGTGATATGTCCCTCTTTGTAGAGCAGTTTCCATTTTGAATATGGTATTGGATACAGCTGTATCATTTCTTTTCCTGAAAGTATGTTTAGCAGTTATGAGACTGTTGTCTCATATTTCTCACTAAACTAGATGGAATTGGTGATTACAGTAGTTGTCATGGTTGATGGTTATGTGAAACGAATCATTGCTTTCTTTCTGCCTTATGTTGGATTTATCAAAAATGGTAAAATTGCATAATTTTTGTTTGCATTTCTCTTCTGATTTCACAATTTTACATAAAGTACAGTGTAAATTTGACCAAGGAAATGATTCAATTATAACACTAAATATGCTTATATATGATAAAATGCTTTGATGTTTGATTAAATATGTGTCTATAAATCTCAAAGACCATAAGCTGGTGCTTAACTCTGCAAACATTATCATTAGCTGTTTTACTTCCTGTTTAGAGAAGATATCAGTCTGTCTTAGGTAACATTTTAAAAAGGTCCAAACAGCTAGGTCATGTGAAACATTGAATTAAGTTTCTTGCCCAGGAACAACAAAACTTGTACTGAGTTTGAAATCCAAATTTTATCCACTTGGCCACATTGCTTCTATGAATATAATAAAAGGTGATTTGGAAGTGGAGATGGGGTGTTGGTTTTATAAAAATTCATACTTTAACTATTTTATTGTTTGCTAAACTCTGTCTATTAATTATTGTAGGTAGAATAAAGAGTAAGAAGTCTTTAAATGTCAGGACTTTTGGCAATGTTGAAAGAAAAAGGGCACTTTTATGTGAATTATTGATGTTCGATCTTTGAAAATGTCAACTGACCTGATAGTAAACTAATCCTTGAAATTTAATGGAAATGGTAAGTTTTCTTTTATATACATGTGCAAAATAATCAGTTTTTAACCATCAATTTTAAAGCAGCTCAGAATAAATTTTACTCATTGAAACCTAAGTCTATTCTAGTGGCACAGAATTTTGAAGTCCTGGAACTGGTAATTTCTTTGAAGGTGTTTTGAACTGATGCTTGATTGTTGAAGACTTTCTTTTGCAGGAAATTATCAAGTTGCTGGAAAAATTGGTAGTTAGTTGGTGAGAAAAGTCTGAAGTGTAAACTGGATGAAGTACTTTCGTAGCGCTGTTTGTTTAATTTCTGTCATAGCTATAGAGAAATATCAGTCCTTTTCAATGACCAGTGCTTCTCTGCTGTGAAGATTTCACTGGATGCAAGAAGTAGTGGATGATTTTTCTTGCTGAACACCAAATGGTTATCGTAACCTCTTTCATTTGGGAAAGTGTGCTCGTGTTTCACCTCTGTTTGTCTAGTATCTGAAAAACTGTTGATAGTTAAAGTGAATCCACCTTTGTGAAACATTACAATGCAATCAAAAGATGCTGACTTTGTAATGGTAACTTTTATCAATCAGCTGTTTAACTTTACAGTGTGGTGCAAATGTTGAACAACTGTTGAAAAGTAAATATTTAGACTGTCTACAAAATTGTGTTGTTTTGTGTGTACTTAGTAATTTCCCTGAGTGGTCCTAGTCAATCACAGGTCTTATGCAACCTTTTTCATCTGCAAGTTTCTTGTCTCTCTTAAATTTTGGAACTTATGTTAAGCTATGTATTTATTGACATTCCCTTTGCCAAGTGCTTGGTTGATATTACAAGCAGTTTCTACTTTACATTTGGAACTCAATAAAATGCCTTGAAATTGCTTTTTTAAATTTTTTTTTTAGGACAGTATAAAATATTAGGTCGTCAAATATGAAATTTGTAGAAAAGAAAAAAGTTTGCTAATGTTTTATAAATACAAGGAATAGTTTTATTCATCAAATTATGCATCCATATTGTCAATACACTTTTGCCATTTCAGCAGTAGCTTGTCCAGCCCGGAACTGTAAAAGCCTGGCAATCTAGAGTCAATAAAATCTTGGAAGGCCTGCTTTACAGCATCATTGGAATTAAATTTTTTTCCTATCAAAAAGTTATCCAAATTCTGGAAGAAGTGGTAGTCAGTGGGGGCAAGATCAGGTGAGTATGGTGGATGATGGAAAACTTTCAATTCCAACTCCTGTAGTTTTGTCAGTGTCATTTTTGCAATATGTGGTCTGGCATTGTCTTGCAATAAAATAGGAGTGGATCTGTTGACCAATCTAGACTGTGTTTTTGTAAGTTTCTGCATCATTTGGTCCAGTTGGCTGCAGTATACTTCAGCCATGATTGATGAGCCAAGTTTAATGAGATCATAATGGATCACACCTGTGCCAGACCATCAAACACACACCATCAGCTTCTTTTGATGAATTTTGCTTTTTGGACTTGTTTTGGTGGCTTGTCTTTGTCCAACCATTGTGCTGAACGTTTATGGTTGTTGTATTGGATCCATTTCTCATCACATCTTACAATTCAATTAAAAAATTGTTCATTTTTGTGACAAGAAAGTAGCATAATGCAAGGCTTCCAAACGTTGCTGTTTCTGATTTTTATTGAGTTCATGTGAAACCCACTTATCCAACTTTTTCACTTTACTGATTTGAACTAGGTGAATTAATATTGTTTGCTTGCTAACACCAAACAACAATGATAATTCATGGACACTGAGATGGATCTGACTTAATGGTGGCTTTCAGTTCATCATTATCCACCTTTGTTTCTGGTTGGCCGCGTTGCTCATTTGTGAGGCCAAAGTTACCAGAAGGAAAGTTTGCAAACGAATTTGATACTATCTGCCGTGTAATAACATTAGAATGAAATACTCCATTAATATTCCGAACTGTCTGTAATGCTGTATTTCCAAGAAAGAACTCATATTTCAAAACTGTACAAATTTCCAATTTGTCCGTCTCTAAGCAAAAATAGCAAAAAGCAATTTATAAGTACTTTATAAAGCGCAAAATGAGTTAGAATAAAGAAATAGATGTGTCAGCTTTCTAATAAAAAATGAAGACTGTCAAAATATAATAATGGCACAAAATGAGCAGTTGTCAAAGTTTACCATATACCTTACTACAAATTTCATACTTGACAACCTAATACTCAAGAATTAACAGTAAAATAAAATTCATTTGCACAAATCAATCGAATGAAATCTATGCTTCAGAATGCTAGATTACATGAACAAAGTTAAGAGTTTTTTCTAAAATAGGTAACAAAGTTTAATCCTTTAGCACTCAAATTGGTTGTATCTGGCCCAAATAATCTTCCCTTTACATGTTGAAACTGGCTGTAATTGGCTTCTCTAAAAAGTCACTAAAATGATAGCTTTCAGATAATGTCTTTAGACTTTCCTGCTCAAATACAAGTATGAAATTTTTGAGACCATATGGTTATTTTTCAATGTTTGAAGTAAAGGGTATTTATTAGTATTAACCTGCATGGAGTGGCTGTGTGGTAAGTAGCTTGCTTACCAACCACATGGTTCCGGGTTCGTTCCCACTGCATGAAATCTTGGGCAAGTGTCTTCTACTATAGCCTCGGACTGACCAAAGCCTTGTGAGTGGATTTGGTAGACGGAAACTGAAAGAAGCCCGCCGAATATATATATATATGTGTGTGTGTGCATATGTTTGTGTGTCTGTGTTTGTCCCCCCAACATCGCTTGACAACTGATGCTGGTGTGTTTAGGTCCCTGTAACTTAGCGGTTCGGCAAAATAGACCGATAGAATAAGTACTAGGCATCCAAAGAATAAGTCCTGGGGTCGATTTGCTTAACTAAAGGCATTGCTCCAGCATGGCCGCAGTCAAATGGCTGAAACAAGTAAAAGAGTAAAGAGTATGGCATCAGAAAGTAACGATTCTGACTTTGATGGTTTTTACACTTGATTTTACAAAATGTAAAAGAAAACAAGTGATTTGTCTTCAGATGTATCCAATATAGATGTTTATTGGTGATGAAGAAGAGGATTTTGATAGTGAAAGTGAAGAAAATTTTCAGAACAACTTTCAAAACATTACAGCAACATAGTCAAAAATTACAACTCTAATTACAGTTCCAGATTTTGCAAAAAAGATTGGTCCACAACATGATTTACCTTTCAAAGCTCAACCCTTAGATTATTTATTTCTGTTTTTACCTGAAAGATCTTTTGGAAATAAGCAGATATGCCCAATGAATCATTTCTATTTATGGAAGACCTGATCCATTATGGCAACAAACTGTTACAGGAGAAATCCAAGCTCTTTGTACTATAAACATTATAATTGGTGTAAAGCGGGTTCTTAGATTGTGGAACCCAGATATAAGAAATGGTAACCCTTCTATATATAGCATCGTTCCCAAAACTGGGTATTTGAAGTTAACTTAATATTTACATTTGATTGATTCTTCTAATGCCCCCAGCAGGAATGAACCCAACTATGACCCTCTATATAATGTGTATCCAATAATTGATTTACTCTCTGAAAAGTATAAAACCATATATCTGCTGAGAAAAGAAATCTCAGTGCTGATGAAGCCATGGTAGGGTAGCTTATATTTTTGGCAATAGATGCCTGCTAAATCCACTAAATGGGGCATCATTGTATGGGAGGTCTGTGAGGTGGATACAGGTTATTGTGCTAATTTTGATATACATATATATATAATGAAAATGGTGGAAGTACATTTTGTGGGTTTTAGCCAATTTAACTATTTTCAAATTGACAATATATTTCAGTTATGTGAAAGCTTTTTTTCTAGAAAGCACAAAGCTGAGAGGAAAAGTAAAGTTAACTGAGGTGAAGAAAATCTTGATTTCCATAAAACTATGTAGGTGGTGTTCGTTGCAAAAGAGAAAAACTACTAAAAGGTATCAAACTGAAACATCATTTTTGTATTTGTCTTGTAAAGTGCCATTGTATAAAGGGTGCTTTGGACAATTCCATGACAGATATACATAGCACGATTATATTTTCTAGTTAGATAGAAATAGTTATTATATATTCCTTTCATTTAATTACAAATGTGCAAAAATGAGAAATACACATTAAATTTTCAGTATATTATACACCTGTATTTACTAGTGCCTCATCTGTTAATGAGCTTTTTTATGAGACACATTCCTTTATGTAAATGTACTGGGATGATTGTATAAGAGTATACAATAGTATATTGATTAGTAAAAGAGTTTTATATTTTATTTTCAATGAAAACTTTGTTTTTGTATCTGGTTTGCAAGATTCTTTATGTGAATTCATGTGTTGAAACAAATTTTGTTGTCTGGGGAGAGTCATTGTGCCAATATTATTAACACATGCACTGGTTCAATTCTAATCCTTTAGTATTAGTCAGCTGGTTAAATGTCCAACTAATCAATTGTTTGTTTAATTTGGTTAAACAGTAAGTCATTTGTTTTGTTTTTGTTTGTTGAAGCCCTTTCATTGATACTTGCAATCTTTTTAATGACTTTTGACCTATTTAACCAATTGACTAATTATAAATGAGTGCATGTGTTCATATTATGGGTCTACCAAATGAACAAAAGGACCATTTTTATAATATTCTTCTGCAGGCTACCTCAAAGACAAATGACAGTGATCTCATTTTTGTGGCTGGGGATTTCAATGGGCATGTTGGGCAGCAGTTTTATGGAGTTTTATGATGCAAATAACTTATTGATCTGCAATACCAACTTCAGGAAACCAGAAAACCAATTGGGTGACTATGCTAGCCAGATCGATTATGTTCTCACCAGACAGGATGATACCTGGTTGCTCGTAAATACAAAGACCTTTCCTAGTGAAGAATGTACTCTTAGCATAGACTAGTCATTAGTGACTTTAAATCTTCAGGCCAGAAGGATGCCAAGAGCTGGCCAATCTGGAAAAGAAGGATTTGGAAGCTTAAGGACCCTTTATATGGTCAGAGATTTAGGGACACCCTAATTGAGAAATTTGATGAGCAGGAGGAGGAACTATAGACTTGTAACATAGAGAGCAACTGGGAATTCCTGCAAGAGTGCTACAGACCAAATCTGCAGTTAGTGCAAAGTCCCATCTAGACCTAGGGTGACATGGTGGTAGCATTACGTGGGACATTCTGCTAAAGAAATGCTACCATGCTGGTACCACATAAAAAGCACACAGTATACTCTGTAAAGTGGATGACATTATGAAGGGCATCCAACCATGGAAACCATGCCAAAGCAGACATTAGAGACTGGCACAGTTTTCTGTCTAACCAGCTCCTGTCAAACTATCCAATCTATGCTAACATGGAAAACTAACGTTAAATGATGATGATGATGATGATGATGACTTCAATTGAGGATCAACAAATTACATAATAATGAAACCATACTTATGCAATAACTTTCTTAACATAACCATCTCCATAATAAAACAAAAACAAAAAACGCCAAAAAGCAAAAAACAACATTCAGCAGAAACAATAATCAGTAATGATATACAGCAATAGATTCAAAAAGAAACATTCATCCAGGTACATATATTTCTTTTATTTTTAAGTTCATTAACTTTTTGATAATATCAGTTTTAGCATTTTCTTACACATTTACATCCATTAATATTTACAGATGATGAATAAATATTTATTCAGTAACACAAAGAACAAACAATACAGATCCATCACAACTGCTATAAATACACCAGGTTTTCAGAGCATAATTTGTAAGATTTTTCTGTGAGATAAATGTACCTGATGGACTCACTAAATTGTCAGGAATAACCGAGGGATTATACAATAATTGAAGAAAACCCTTGCATAACATGTAATAGTTGCAGTAACAATATACACAAGAAATATATTCAGTAATAATTCCAGTGTACTTTAATAATTCATATAGTATTCCTTTCAGTAGCAGCCAAATCTCCCTTAAAGCACATCTAAAGAGTGAAACATACTATCCTTCTGCATGACATATGTATACTTGAACTGGCAGTTCATGGAGTCTATTTTCTGTACAGCTATCTACTACCTCTTGCTTTGTATGTATATATATATATCATCATCGTCGTTTAACGTCCGCTTTCCATGCTAGCATGGGTTGGACGATTTGACTGAGGACTGGTGAAACCAGATGGCTACACCAGGCTCCAATCTGATTTGGCAGAATTTCTACAGCTGGATGCCCTTCCTAACGCCAACCACTCCGAGAGTGTAGTAGGTGCTTTTACGTGCCACCGGGACGAAGGCCAGTCAGGCGGTACTGGCAACGGCCACGCTCAAAATGGTGTATTTTATGTGCC
>NC_068983.1:90843994-90850214 GCF_001194135.2 Octopus bimaculoides
AGAAGGTCCCTGTCACTCGTCGACGAGGTAGTTTGCAAGAGGGTGTCATAGAATTGGTCTTTCAGACCATCTGGTAGCCCAGGTTGAGGTGCATAGGCTGAGATGACAGTAGCTAATCTATGATGAAGCACTAGTCTGATCTTAAGTACTCTGTCACTTACTCTAACGACCTCGATTACCTTATCCACCCATTTCTCCGCTAGAAGTATTCCTACGCCCCCGACCCCGTCAGTGTTCCCTGCCCAGAAAATCTTGTACCTGTGTTCTTTGCCTGTGAGGAACCTTGCAGAACCTCCTCTCCATCTTACTTCCTGATATATATATATATACACACACACACACACACACATATACACCTCTGGTTAAGTCATCTTGAGTTGCGTTGTTTCCAAAGATATGTCAGTCTTTCTAAAATATTAAATAAATACAGTATTAATTTACATTGCCTAGCAAAGCAGCAATAACATTCATACTATATTGTACTGTTAGTTCTGGACTGTTTGATTGGTTATGTTTGTTCATATTCGTCTCTGGGAAATAAATAAGAAAGAAACATATAATCTGTAAAACGTATTAAAATTAATGTTACGATACAATATACATCTTTGACCCTAAGCTTAGTTGTTTTACGTTGAAGAAAATGCAAGAGGCTTTTTCTCATTTAAATAAATGTCTTGCTTTATTTGAGGAAATGGATCCCACTGCACAATGTTTTATAAAAATATTGGGGGATTGTCAAGATACTATTGCACCTTATTACCTAATCCTTGAAGAAAAGACGTAAAAGACAATTCAAGGAACTTTACACAAGTTCGCTCAATGTTCTACATCATCACAACAGGCGTCAGCTGAAAATCCCCAACCATTGACGTCTAGTGTGTAATCTCCTACACCAGCCTCAATGAGTAACACCGAGATGTCAGCCATCAGGTTACCAACAGTGCAGTATTTGAAATTATTTCTTTCTAATATAAAAGCAGCCTAGGCTTGCCTAACAATTTACTGAATTCCTAAGCTAACATAAAAACAACCTCAGCTAGCCTAGGTTTTAATTATTACATGTATATACATTTAAATAATGGTTATTTTGACCTAAGTTATGTCCTCTGGAACCAATTAACGATGTAGGGTGATGTATGATTGTATATATATGTGTTGTGTGTGTGTAATATGTGCTCCAGCGTGGCCACAAGTAAAAGAAAAAAATGTGTGTGTGTGTGTGTAGATAAATATATATATATGTATGTATGTGTTTGTGTTTGCCCCACATCACCTCTTGACAACTGGTGTTGGTGTGTTTACATCCCTGTAACTTTGCAGCTCAGCAAAAGAGACTGATAGAATAAGTACCAGGCTTCAAGAAAAATAAGTACTGAGGTTGAGTTATTTAACTAAATTCTTCAAGACAGTGCCTCAGCATGACCACAGTCCAATGACTGAAAAAAGTAAAAGATAAAGATACACACACACATATGCAGTTCAGTTTCAACCCTGTGACTGAACTTGCTACCTGTATTATAAATGATCGACAATTAATGTGCCTAGCAGTCACTCATGAACTTTTTGATTCCTCTTTTAGAATGTAGATGAGATAATGGTTTGGTTTTGAAATTATTTTGGGTTTGTATTCCAAAAAAAGAAAAAGAAGTAAAAGGCATTTTTGAAATATGCAGAAAATAGAGCAATCTTCATAGACTTTTGTGGCAAAATTTGATTTGATCTATTTTCTATTTCATTGTAGCATCTTTTATGATTATGTATAAATATATAACAAGGTTGAGAGGGCCCTTTGATCTTGGCAAGGACATGACAACCTCTCTAGTGTTGTGCGATGATTAAATGCATCTGGTATACCATGTAAAGTGACCTGCCCACATCAGTGAAACTGAGTTCTAGAAGCTCTATGTTCTACAAGTGCTTGTGTTCCACCCACATGCAACAAGAAAACTTTTCACACACCCTATCCCAACAAACCAAACTACATCTCTTCTCTTCTGGCAGAATTATGATGTAAGCATGTGCTAGAACCCCTCATAACTTTTTTTATTTTCCTGAATATTTACAAAACTTCTCCAATTCTGTCTTCTGCATAATGGAATTGATACAATTATGCAAAAAAGAAAAAATTTATTTTCACCCCCCCCCAATTTGTTTTTTAATTCGTGGTTTTAAAATACAGACAGTCCAAGTCTACCATTCATTTCTCTTTGTAATTTCCAAATAATTTTTTAAATACTTCAAAATCAAAATTATGTAAATATGTGTGCCAGAAACAGTAGTTAGAAATTAAGGAAATAGATTTTGGGGAGATATCTTATTATGATTGGCTTTTATCTTCTGAAACTTATACATATACATGTATATATGCATACAGAAACATAAATATATACACACACACGCATACATTTTTACAGAGTTAGTTTTATATACATATTTGTATATATATATATTTATATATTTTGATTGGAAATTATAAAGTAAAACAAATGGTAGATTCAAGCTCCATATTTTAAAACCATGAATTTAAAAAAAATTGGGGTAGGGATTAAAAAAATTTTATAAAAATTCGTAAAAATAAAAAAGTTGAGGGGTTTCATGCACTGTTTACCTCACTCCCCAATTCTGTCCTCATGGCCCTGTTCACAGTATCATTGCTATCCATTAGCCCAATCCCACCAACCCATCCCCTCTATATACCCAGGTTTTCACCACTCACTGCCCCCCCCCCAATCTCTACTCATGTTTCCATGGCAATGCCCTGCCACTTATATTATTACCTCTGTGCCTCAAGGGTATGCCTTGACACTTGCCACCATCTACCTCTCCCTTCTTTTACTTGACCATCCCATTTATATTCTGGTCTCTGTCCCTTGTGAGTATGTCCACCACTCTGCCACCATCTCTCTCCTACTCTTTTGCACTCTTTCACTCTCTCTCTCTCCTCCTTCTGCTGTTCCCTCAGGCTGAGTAACCATATATCTCCTTTACAGTGGCACACCTTCCTGATCACTCTCTCTCTCTCTCACCGGGTAACCATCTACCTTCTCTACTGCAAGACACCTGTTTCTGTCTCTCTGTCTCGCTATAACCCAAAAGGTCGGTGAACTGAGCTAAATTACCCCAAGTGGAGTAAAAATGAAATTCTTGGGGGTAATGAGGACTCATTAGACATAAGTAAAATTATATTAAAAATGTGTTCCTTGTTACGACAAAAATGTTTCTTCTGGCATGAAGAGGCAATCAGGAAGTTGCTGCCTTTTGCAACAACCTACCTTTACAAACAGATTTTCCACTCTAATGAAAGCAGAATAATCGACTGGGCCCTGAAGACTGTATCCAAATTGCTCTGGCATGAAAATGTCCCAATTTTGATGTAATTGTAACAAAACTGAAACATCATTTCTCCAGAACCTGAAGTGAAAAAGTTTCTAGAAAAATCCTTTTGTTTCATAATGAGGATATTAATTTATCACATTTGTTTTACACCTTTTATATTTATAATTGTATTCTCCCTATAAATAGATTCAGTAAACCTTTTGAATTCAAAGAATCTATGATTTTCTTTCTTTCAATTCAAAGGGGTAATGTCAGCATAAATAAATATATTTTGGGATAATTGGTTTAAAAAGTTCCCTGACCCCTGCTATAACCTTTCGTCATCTGACACAAGATCACTTCCTCCAACACCCTCTCCCCTTCTCCAATGCTCTCTCCCTTCTCCCAATGTCCTCTCCCCTCTCAAAAGATTTTTGTCTTGCAAGTTACTTGGTGACCCTGCCAGTGCTGATGCCATGTAACAAGCATCTAGTCCACACTGTAAAGTCGTTGGCATTTGGAAGGGCATTGAGCTATAAAAACTATGCCAAAACTGACCTCACCTCTGCTTATGCCAAGTAAAAAGTACTCTGTCCACTCTGCTGGTTGGTTAGTTGGCTGATGTTAGGAAGGGCATCCAACTGTAAAAATCTTGCCAAAACAGACACTGAAGTCTGGTCAGCTCCTGTCAAACTGTCCAACCCATGCCAGCATGGCAGGCAAACATTAAGTGATGATGATGATGGTGTAAAAATCAATGGAACAAAGTTATCATTGCAGATGGGACTTGCATATGGTGGCAGACTATTGCAGGAACTTGGCTTGTGGTTTTAGAAACAATGATGTAATTTGTCTGTATAAATTTTAAGATTTTTACTAGTTTTTCAGTAGAATTTTAAGAAAACATTCTGGTTCTAAAGAAAAACAAATTTGTATGTATGTTTGTATATTATGCCTTGTACCTCATAAACTGATTTATTGATGAAGCAATGAAATTCTATGGATTCTGTATTTTAAAATCTTGATATGATGGTTATAAATGGCTTTCATTTTCAAACTATATCAAAAAAACACTAGTTCGACTCCAAATTTTTTGACAACAGAGGAAAAAATTATTTTGTTGGCCTGTAATATTTATTGAACTTGATTTTTTTTTCAGATTGTCTATAATATATTGTCATGTCTCAAATACTGAAAAATAATCCTAAAATGAAGTTACCAACCACAAACCAAGGAACTATGCCTGTTCCACCTTCAGGTAAGATAATATTGTTTTTTATTGGTTCACTATAATTATTTAGCAAAATTTTATGCTGTGACAAAAAAGACTAACATTTTGGAAAGACTCTTTATCAGAGGGAAATGAAAAGTCAACTGATGTTGAAGGATTTTAAGCCCTAAGTCTGATTGTGTACTTTTTGCTGTTATGTGCCATATTCAGAGTTATAAAGGATTTAAGATGGATACGCTGTTGTGCAGTGATTATTAACCGTTTTCTTTTTTTGTAGTGCCCTCCTTTTAAGTAGTTGTTATGCCTAGCTTCCTCCTAACTGGCAAGTGAAGTATCACAACTAAGCAAACTTAACATGGATGATAAATTATAAATGTTACTCTAAAAATGGATTGTGTAAGCTTTCAACAGTGAAATGATGTAAAAAAAAAACTAATGAATTAATAACCTTGCTCTACTCGTAAACAAAGTGAAGGTGTCAAACAGAAGTTGCTGGTTCACAATTTCCTTGACTCTCCTTTACAGGTTGACAAGAAAAACCTAAAGTATATGAAGTTATTTACATATCTTGGTAGTAAAGCGAACACAAGCACTTCCCTTTGATAATGAAATCATCACTTATCTTGCAAAAGCAACCAATGCATTTGGCAAACTCCATCATCACCTGTGGAATGATAGGGACATTAAACTTGACACCAATGTACAGGTCTATAAAGCTGCCATTCTTACTTACTCTCTTGTATGGATCAGAATTGTGAACAACCTACAAGTGGCACATTAACCAACTAGATGTCTTCTACAAGGGTTGTCTCAGGACAATCTGCAGTTAATCACTAAAAGACAAAATGTCTTATGTCAATCTATTTAGCAGGTGTAAGATTGGTGGAATTGAGAGCAATTGTGCTGCGTTGGCCATGTTGTCAGAATGAGGGACAAAAGAATACCCAAAGTCCTCATGTACAGCCAGCTTGATAGTGAGCACAGAAATGTTGGTCAACCATGGCTCAGATATGAGGACAAACTGAAGAGTAACCTTTTAGCAGGCAATATAGCTCATAACAGTTTTGAGTAAGCAGCTTAGGAGCGAACAAAATGGAGATCATTCTGTCAAAATGTTATCAGAGACTTTGTTAAACTAGCATTAACAGGCTAAGGGGCTCAAAGCAAAGGAAAAAAGCAGCTGCAACACTACTACCTGCGCTGACTTGTAATCCTCATACCAGCAACATTTGCGGGCTTTGCAAATTAGTTGGCTGGACTCAAATATCACATTTGACTGACAAAGGTGGAGATTGTTGGAGTCTATGTCAAAAACCGATTTGTGTGTGTGTGCATGTATGGATATTTATTTATTGATGTGCCCTTTTAAAGCCTAGCCAGGCTCATGGGCCCGGTTTCCTGATTTCTATGGTGTAAGTATCCCCCCACCTCAGCTAGACGGGATGCCAGTCCATTGCAGCTTTACTCAAGAAACAGGAAGAAAGAGTGAGAGAAAGTTAGGGCGAAAGAGTACAACAGGGGTTACCACCACCTCTTGCCGGAGCCTAGTGGAACTTTAGGTGTTTTCGCTCTGGGAATCGAAACTGCGGTCCTCCGACCGCGAGTCCGCTGCCCTAACCACTAGGCCATTGCGCCTCCACATGTATGGATATACATAAGTATATATATATATAT
>NC_068983.1:90851082-90851591 GCF_001194135.2 Octopus bimaculoides
TATATATAGAGAGAGAGAGAGAGAGAGAGAGAGAGAGAGAGAGATGCAGTTAGGGTTTGTTCCAGGGAAAGGCACCACTGATGCTATATTTCTGGTAAGACAGCTGCAGGAGAAATACCTAGCTAAACATAAACCTCTGTACCTGGCTTTCGTTGAAATGGTGAAAGCCTTTGACAGGGTCCCCTGCTCCCTTATCTGGTGGTCAATGAGGAAACTAGGGATAGATGAGTGGTTAGTGAGACCTGTGTAAGTCATGTACAGGGATGCTGTCCGTAAGGTGAGGGTTGGCAACGAGTACAGTGAAGAATTCCAGGTAGAGGTAGGGGTCCACCAAGGTTCAGTCCTCAGCCCCCTCCTATTTATCATAGTCCTCCATGCAATAACAGAGGAATTCAAGACAGGATGCCCCTGGTAGCTCTTCTATGCTGATGACCTTGCCCTAATTGCTGAGTCACTATAAGAATTAGAGGAGAAGTTTCAGGTGTGGAAGCAAGGACTAGAATCGAAGG
>NC_068983.1:90851601-90852518 GCF_001194135.2 Octopus bimaculoides
AACTAGAAATAGTTGATAGCTTCCGCTACCTAGGTGACCAAGTTTGTAGCGGGGGAAATTGCACTGAAAGTGTAGCTGCTAGAATAAGAATAGCCTGGGCAAAGTTCAGACAGCTCTTACCTCTGCTGGTGACAAAGGGCCTCTCACTCAGAGTAAAAGGCAAACTGTATGACGCATGTGTACGAACAGCCATGCTACATGTCTGTGAAACATGGGCCGTGACTGCTGAGGACATACATAAGCCCGCAAGAAACAAAGCCATTATGCTCCAATGGATGTGTAATGTCAGTGTGTATACTCGACAGAGTATAAGTACCTTGAGAGAAAAATTAGACCTAAGAAGCATCAGTTGTGGCGTGCAAGAGAGACGATTGCACTGGTATGGACATGTGGCAAGAATGGATGAGGATAGCTGTGTAAAAAAGTGCCACACCCTAGCAGTTGAGGGAATCTATGGAAGAGATAGACCCAGGAAGACCTGGGATGAGGTTGTGAAGCATGACCTTCGAACTTTAGGCCTCACCGAGGCAATGACCAGTGACCGGGACCTTTGGAAATATGCTGTATGGGAGAAGACCTGGCAAGGCAAGTGAGAGCATAATCTGTGACCTCTGCCAGAAGTGTAGCCAGCTCACTTATTTGTATCTTTACTTCATTGGACACTAAAAACTCTGTTTGTGACGACCTGTTGAGGCAAGTGAATTTGAAATTTGAAATCTGAAATTGAAATCGAACCAAATCCGACAACTGGCACCCATGCCAACCTCTCCTTCATTGAACACTAAACTCTGTTTGCGAAGACCTGCTGGAGCAAGTGAAATCGAAATCGTAATTGAACCATACTCGATGACTGGCACCTGCGCCAGTGGAGCACTAACAGCACTGTCCGAGCTTGTTCATTCCCAGAGCAGCTGTCT
>NC_068983.1:90852528-90854938 GCF_001194135.2 Octopus bimaculoides
CAGTGGAGCACTAACAGCACTGTCCGAGCTTGTTCATTCCCAGAGCAGCTGTCTGGCTTCCATGCTAGTGGCCTGTAAATAGCATCATTTGAGCGTAATCATTACCAGCGTCGCCTTCTAGCACTTGTGCTGGTAGCACATTAGAAAATCATTTGAGCAAGGTCGTTGCCAGTGCTGCTGGACTAGCTCCCGTGCAGGTGGCACATAAAAAACATCTTTTTGAGCGTGGCTATTGCCAGTACTGTGTGACTGGCCCTCGTGCCAGTGGCACGTAGAAGCATCCACTACACTCTCGAGGTAGGGCATCCAGCTGTAGAAACTCTGCCAGATCAGATTGGAGCCTGGTGCAGCCTTCTGGCTTGCCAGTCATCAGTCAAATCGTCCAACCCATGCTAGCATGAAAAGCGGACATTAAACGATGATGATGATAGTAAGGTGGTTGGTGTTAGGAAGGGTATCCACCCATAAAAGCCCTGCCAAAACAAACAGTGTAGCCTGGTGCAGTCTTCTGCCTCGCCAGCCCCTGTCAAACCATCCAGCCCATGCTATCATGGAAAAGGAAGAAATCAAATGACAAGGAGAGAAAGGCTTGACGAAATCTATCTCATCTTCCACCAACATTGCCATGCAGTCAATGCCATCAGCTGTTCTATGCAAGAATTGGTTTACAGAGTCATCAGTGACATCACCTTAAAGAAAGCTTTCAGCAATGAAGGGACTAAATTCTCAGATATGTGATACAGCTGATGATGTTTATATTCTTTCTTTCATTCTTTTACTTCTTTCAGTCATTTGACTGTGGCCCTGCTGGAGCACCATCTTAAAGGGCTTTAGTCCAAGAAAGCAACTTCAGGACTTATTCCTTGTAAGCCAAGTGCTTATTGTATTGGTCTCTTTGCCAAACCTCTAAATTATGGGGATGTAAACTCACCAACATCGGTTGTCAAGCAATGATGGGCTGACAAACACAAACACAAAGACATACACACATGAATATATATATCTATATATATATAGCAGAGGCACAATGGCCCAGTGGGTAGAGCAGCAGACTTGTAGTCGTAGGATTGCAGTTTCGATTCCCCGGGCATTGTGTTTATTGAGCAAAAACACCTAAAGCTCCATGAGGCTCCAGCAGGGGGTGGTGGCGAACCCTGTTGTACCTGTATTTCAAAGGGCCAGCCTTGTCACACTCTGTGTCATGCTGACTCTTCCTGAGAACTACATTAAGGGTACATGTGTCTGTGGAGTGCTCAGCCACTTGCACATTAATTAACAGATATATTTACCAAAATTACATAAAAAAAATATCTTGAAATACTAAAGAATAAATTTATTCAATAAAATCACCATTGGCTTCAACCACAGCCTCCAGACGACTTTGGATTCTCCCGCAACTCTTCTGGACGGTCTCCTTGTTTAAGTTGGTGAATGCTGCAATGATTCTTGCCTTCAGTTCATCTTTGGAGTTTTGTTGGTCTCTCTCTCAACTGCGCCCCACACATAATAATCAAAGTGGTTGCAGTCTGGGGAGTTAAATGGCCTGATGTTAGGGGTGGTGTGGTCACAGAAATTGTCTAACAGCCATGGCTGGATTCTCCTGTTTGTGCAGCATAGTGCAGAGTCCTGTTGCCCAGTATAGGGTCTTCCAGCAGCCACCCTCTTGACCTAGGGCAGTGCTACCTCCTCCAGGTACTTGATGTAGGCCTCCGTGTTGAGTCTCAAGCCGTGTGGGAAGATGAATGGTGGCATAACATCGCCATCACTGGTGATCACTCCAAACACCATGATGTTAACTAGATGTTTAATTTTTATCATTCTCAGTACATGTCCTCAGATTGACATGCAAACACTCTGAAATGTTTGTATTGGAGCTTCTGGTGTGAATGCCAAGCAGTACAGCATGTTGTTTCCAAATCTCTAACATAGTGCTGTTTTTCTCACAGGCAATGCCCAACTAACCCTACTATACTGTGTAGTCAACAAAGTCAAAAACAAGCAATGCACATGCCCAAAATTAAAGCTATAAAATGGCGACAACATATCTATCGCACCCACTATATGTACATATATAATAGATATATAAATACATGTATATATGCGAGGATGCATAGCTTAGGATGTAGCACTCGCAACCGTGAGATCATGATTTCAATTCCTAGACTGGGTGGTGTGTTGTGTTCTTGAGCAAAACAATTTATCTCACGTTGCTCTGTGATCACTTTGATTCCTGAACAGTGCACTTGTTCAGACAACATCGGTTTGATGGAGAGAGTGAGCTAATGTACAGCACATACATTTGATCTCTGTAAGCAAATCGTTTGTGCAGGTTATTTGGCAAATGCTGAGCACTCATACATCATCTTCAATGGGAGAGCCCTTCATATGTTGTGTGTGTATATATATATAT
>NC_068983.1:90854948-90859998 GCF_001194135.2 Octopus bimaculoides
TATATATAATGCATAGATTTGTGTATATAAATATTTGAAAGTCTATGAGGATTACTTAATACAGTTTTTGAAGTGTAAAGGTGATTTTTTTCTAAAAAAAATTTTACTTTTTTTTTTAAATGTTATGAAAATGAGGATGTTACTAACCTTTTTTGGGAAGAAGTTTTTTTCTAGTGTGTGAGCGCTTTTGTTAAATCTTTTCAAACACATGTTCTTAATGAGTATGCCGTTAGTTTTGTGGTAGTGATACTATTATTTTCGGTTTATTTCTGGATTTTTGGTTTTAGTCATAAATATTCTTTTACTATTGTTTGTTATATAGAATGTTGGCTAGTTTCAGTTTAATTTTGGATTTAGAATTATTATAAAGTATTCTTTTTTTGCCTTTTGTAGCTATACAATTTCATCGTTTATTTTGTAAAATGGGAACATTTAAAATTTTTCATTTGCGCAGATATCTAGATGTTCACTGCATGAGACATTCCTAAGAGAAGAATCCCTAATTTGTTATGTACATTTACATGGCTGGTGAGTTTCCTTCCTGTCTCCCCAATGTAGTTTTTATTGCATTGTGGGCATGTGATGTAGCAGATGAATTTTTTTTGTTTTGCATTTCATGCTTGCATTCACTTTTAATTCCTTTTCATTCTTGAGTCTTGGCTGTCCCTTGCTTAATTAATTTACATGTCCCACAATAGGGGTCACCACAGTTGGTCACTTACATTGTTTCTTTTTCAAATGTGAATCTCACCTTTGTTAGGAGTTTCTTGAGGTTTGGTGGTTGTTTTCGACTGTTGATAATTTGTGGTTTTTTAAATTATTCGTTAGAGATCTGGTGATATAGAATTGAGTGGTATCATTTGACTGAGTGCAGGTGTTATGGTTTCTAGGATTGTGGGTGACTACAAATGGAATATTTGTATTTGTATTTTTATTTTCAAACCTGGCCTGAGTGTTTCTCCAAAAGGTAGAGCTCAAGATTTCCTTTGCTTTTGTTATGACATATTGAATTAACTTGTTGGGATATTTTTGGTTTTGAAGGAATATATTAAGTTCTGCCAGTCATTTCTCTCGTCTATCATTATCTGTGACTATTAAGTATATGCACCTTTTAAACCTCCAATAAACAGAAACAGACTCCGGGAGGAATATATAATATATTCCTGAAGAGGTCTGCTAACTCAAACATTCTAGCAAACCTTATAAAACAAAATATTACAGATGAGGAACAAAAAGCATTACAATGCCTACAAGAAAACTCATCTATAATCATTAAAGAAGCTGACAATGGAGGAGCCATTGTAATAATGAACAAGGCCCATTACAGGGAAATGATCTTAGAACAACTCAATGACCAGCAGTTCTACAGAAAACTAGATAGCAATGCTGATAAATGAACTATGAGAAAAATTGGAAAATTTACCAACAAATTCAAGAATGACTTAACTAAAAAGGACTTGGATTGCCTAACCAATTTTGAAGTGAAGACAAGTCATTTTTATGGACGCCCTAAAATCCATAAATCCAAACAGATCAACAACAGCTTAAAAGACCTCAATATTCCATATATAAAGATTCTCAAACCAACTGATCTCAAATTGTGTCTGATGCAGGACCTGCATCCAGCACCTAAAGATTAAGTAACTGGCTGGACATAATTTTAAAACCTTTATGTAGATTATTTCCCAGTTTTATCAGAGATGACATGGTCTTCTTAAACCATTTCCCAGAACAGGTAAATGAAGAGATAGTACTAGTTGGCTTTTGCTACACTAGTAATGGGATACCTAGAAGAAAAAAATCTAATTTCTACCCAGAACTACTTTTGACCACAACTTCCAAACCTACCTTATCAGAAACTGGAAAAGATTCTCAGATGACTGCTTTATATTTTGGAACCAAAATAAGAACTTTACAAAACGTCTTAAATTAATAAACAGCATTCATGTATCAATCCAATTCACTATGGAAATGAATGAAAAGGAACTACCCTTTCTGGACATCCTGATAGTTAAAGAAAATGAGACAGTTACAACTAACCTCTACTACATGGGTCCAGGTTCAGTTCCACTACCTGGCACCATGGGCAAGTGTCTTTTACTATAGTCTTGGTCCGACTAAAGCCTTGTGAGTGGATTTGGTAAATGAAAACTTTAAGAAGCCCGTTGTATGTTGAGGCAAGTCAAATCAAAATCAAATTCACTGACATGGCCAATGACAGCACCGCCTGACTGGCACCCGTGCCAGTGAAATGTTAAAGCACCATCCAAGCGTGATCGTTGCCAGGGCCGCTGACTGGCACCTGTGCCGGTGGCACATAAAAAGCACCACTCAAGCGTGATCATTACTAGCGTTGCATTACTGGCACTTGTGCCAGTGGCACATGTAAAACAACATTTGAGCGAGGTCGTTGCCAGTGCCGCTGGACTAGCTCCTGTGCAGGTAGCACATAAAAAACACCATTTGAACGTGGCCGTCACCAGTACCGCCTGACTGGCCCTCATGCTGGTGACACGTAAAAAGCACCCACTACTCTCTGAGTGATTAGTGTTAGGAAGGACATCCAGCTGTAGAAACACTGCCAGATCAGATCGCCAGTCCTCAATCAAACCGTCCAACCCATGCCAGCATGGAAAGCGGACATTGATGATGATGAAGATCATCATCATCATCATCGTTTAACGTCCGCTTTCCATGCTAGCATGGGTTGGATGATTTGACTGAGGACTGGTGAAACCGGATGGCAACACCAGGCTCCAGTCTAATTTGGCAGAGTTTCTACAGCTGGATGCCCTTCCTAACGCCAACCACTCAGAGAGTGTAGTGGGTGCTTTTACGTGTCACCCGCACGAAAACGGCCACGCTCGAAATGGTGTCTTTTATGTGCCACCCGCACAAGCCAGTCCAGGGGCACTGGCAGCGATCTCGCTCGAAAATCCTACGGGAGCCAGTCAGGCGGTACTGGCAACGAAGCATGACCTTCGAACATTGGGCCTTACCAAGGCAATGACTAGTAACTGAGACCTTTGGAGATATTCAATGCTTGAGATGACCCGACAAGCCAAGTGAGACCATGGCCCTGGCCTATGGCAGTGGGTGTAACCAGCCCACTTATGAATACCCCTCATTCAAAAATTAAATAACATGCATAAAAGAAACGAACTCGCAATATAGCAAGAAGCGTATTAAAAATAACTGTTAATGGATATGGATGTATAAACACCCTTATGCAAGCAGCATGGCGCATGTACACATGCTCATACAAGCATCCACAAAGCTGTAAGCATACACATACGTTCACATATTGAGTCAAATTGCTACTTGGTGTTTATAAGAATAGGGAGGTTAAAGCTAAGCACTATTCATCCATACCTTAAAGTAAATTATATTAACAGTTACTCAAATCCATTCCCAGTGCATTGTGCAAAAGTACATTTATATGCATGTAGGCATCTTAAGAATCTTTCAGAAATTCTATTAATGATCTCATTGGTCCACAGAATAGACAGGGATTCCTCAGAGCAGAGTCAGCATCTCCTGAAAATGGTATTGTATGCTTTTGCATGCCTTACTATGGACCAAGTTATGATATATTTAATTTTATCTTCCTTCAGTTGCCATACAAAATCAGTCAAAGATGTTGAATGTCTCTTATTGATTTTCTTGAAGCTGGCGATAATGACAATTCTTAAATGAATCATCTGTGTGCATGGTACATTTATATACAAGATTTGTACTCATACAGAGGTTCATCAATGGGTATCTTCATTTCTTTCTGCATGAGCATTTATTATATTTGTATATATATGGCAGTTCCGACTTCATTTCCAATGTTGCTACAGTGTCAGCTATATCATAATCATTTCTACTATCACAATTTGGCCATATTTGTTGCTTTCCATTGTGGTTTACAAGTCCGTCATTGGTAAGTAGATGCGTGTATTTGCTATGTCCAACAGTGGGTTATTGAACTGTTGTTACATTTTACTATTGTTTATGCAGTGCATATGCTGTTCTGAATTAGTAGAGTTAGTGTAGGATACTTTCACAGTGTTGCCGATTACAAATAGCATGGTATCTATTAGATTCAGGAAAACATTTGGTCTAAAGTGAGAAAAACATTTTCCAGCGGTCTTGCTTGAACCATGCAAACTAAAAATTGGGATGAACCAGAGGACATTGTGATTCCTACATCTGTTCTTTGGCTTATTTGATCTAGTATGTTGTACAAGATTGGAACAATTTACTGTGTTATGAGCAGTTGGATTATTGTGTAGTGTGTGTCTATGAGTTTTTGTTGGTAGTTCATTGCCTTGACCAAGTCTTCCTGGCTTGTATCTTGATCTGAGTAAGTTCTCACACTGTAACGTGATGATGTACAATGTGTATTATTGGAGGAATTGACAGTGTTGTGTATGCCTGCTTCCTGTATATATTGGACTTTCTCATGGTATCTAGCACTAGCTGAAACAGCATTATAATAAGCTGCTTGTGATTAGAAAATTTTTTTATTAGCAGATAATCTACAAATATTCTTAACTATAATCCCCGTATTATCAAGAGTGGATGGTTGGATGCTACATTTATGTGCTTAATCTGATCATTTGGCTTATGAAATGGTTCAAATAATCCAGTATCAAAACAGAAGGTAGCATCAAGAAAATTTACTCTACGATAATCCTTTCCCATAGTAATGTTTAGCCCTAGATTTTAAAAAAAAACTTCTGTCCAGAAAGAATAGAGGGTCTATATACAAGGGATGATGCCTCATATCCCTCGTATATAAACCCCGTTACTTCCAGAAAGGAAGACTGGATTAGTGAAAGGATATATATTCTGACTAGATCTGTGACCTGTGCTGAGTCAGTTGACCCCATTGCTATATCAAAAGCATTCTCTCCATAATCTACCATCAAAATCTGGCTTGCACAGCAAGTATTATATTTTTTTTGCAAAATGACAACTCAGAATCTTTCATACATACACACACACACACACACACACACACACACACACACACACACACACATATATATATATATATATATAT
>NC_068983.1:90860021-90861229 GCF_001194135.2 Octopus bimaculoides
CACACACACACACACACACACACACACACACACACACACCTATATATATATATATATATAATACAAATGATGTATGAGCATATGCATGTATACATACATATATGTACATGTCTACATCTACATGTATATATAGAAGCATATCCGGGTACAGGACATCAGAAAAATGAATGAGGACATAAAAAACAAAAACAGACTTTGTTTACAGACAACAGAACGAACACATAGGAAAACAGACAAGCCACTATGGAATTATTCCTTCATCAGCTGCCTCTATTCTAAACGAGGTGTTTTGAAGATAAGGCAGGACGCACTCTTAGAATAGTTTCTTCGTGAGTAGTGGATTAACCCACTAAACAGCGACTTCCAAGGTAGCAAACACATACCAACACAGGAAAAATTAGACAGTGAAAACATTAAAAGGCCGTAGGGCCAAACGCGCTGAGATAGTGAATGCTGTGAAATGACGAAGCTGGACAGAGAGAGATAGTAGTTTCATCTCACCTTTATGCCAGCTGGGGTGAGAAAGGAAGAATTGACCACAGGTCACATGTGAGCAAAGAGGAGTGGTGGAGGGAGGAAAAGGGAGGATGTTGAACGAAGGTGAGTGACGAGAGACAGGGAGGAAGAGTAAGAGAGATATGTATAGCAGTGAAGGGGAGAAGCAAGGACAACAGACAGCAGAACAGGAGGGGGAGATAGGTAAGAAGAACGATAGATAGATAGATAGACAGAAAGATAGAGTCGCGTCAGAAATATAAAGATGAAAAAGAAAATACCGACCAAGTCTAAATTCTCTAAACTAGCAATACTGAGACTTTGATATGTATTTTAATATTTTTATACGTAGATTTGCAAGTTATTCATAAGAAATAAACAAAGGAGATTGAAGAACCCAATTTCTACTAAAACCATAGGGGGAACAACTTCACCACAACGACTACTACTACTACTACTATTGTTATTATCATGACTGCTGCTAGTTATTCGACAGCTACAACCACTCCTAGAATTCTTGACCACTATTTAATTTACTGAAACAGATAGTAGGAATCTACTTACACAAGTTGGAATTACCATGTTTTCAGAACTCAAGGAAAGGACCACGTGCACATGCAAGAAATAACAGTAAACTATGAATGTCATTTTTAATTTTAATTTCAATTTCATTTTATTAATAGCCCCTTTCTCTTCTCACATATTTTATATTC
>NC_068983.1:90861539-90866606 GCF_001194135.2 Octopus bimaculoides
TGCTACACAATTTTACTTCAGGAATTGACATTTGGTGCATGAGAGAGTTTGATGCAGCTGCCCTCATCTGCACCTCCTGCCGCGAAGTTGGTTCATCTTGGACACCTGACAGGAAGAGGTCCAGCCTCATCTTGAAGACACCTACATCCACCCCATGCAGGTCCTTCGGGATGATATTGAAGAGCTGTGGACCTCTGAAGCCCAGGCTATTGCAGTATCTTGTCCTACATATTGATGGCAAATTTGGAGTCCTTGGCACTATGCAATGGCATCCAGTTCTTTTATTTGTGTAACTTTCGATGCCAAAGTTTGGGACATTTCCTTTGAGGATCTTCCAGATGTATATTATGGCATATCTTTGTTGCCTATGCTCTAAGGAATAGAGTCTTAATTTCTCAAGTCTTTCCCAATAGCTTATATGCTGCATAGAGGCTATCTTCTTCATGTAGCTTCGTTGGATTGCCTCAAGTTGTGAGAGCAATAGTCAAAGTGGCTTAGGACAAGTGTCCTCCAGAGGACCATCATCGTTTCCTGATCTCTTGTTCTAAAAATTCTAAGAATCCATCCGGTCAGTCGCCTGCATTTCATTGACAATTTAGGAACATGAACATGAAAGGATGTATTATTACTCATGTAAATGCCCAGGTCTCGCACTGTCTCTGCTTCTGGGATTGCAGTCCCTCCAGGTCCAGTGTATTTAATGGGTACTGCATTTAGTTTTGCATGCTGATAGCACAAGGCTTGAAACTTTTCAGCATTAAACTGCATGTTATACTTTTCAGCCCACTTCTATATATCATCTAGCTCACATTGCAGGTGCATAGTGTCTTCAGGGTTCTGTATTACCTGTGAGACTTTTGTATCATCTGCATAACTTGTGATCGTGGCTCTCTGTGTAGCTGAGGCCATGTCTGAGAGGGCCATTATGAACAGTAGTGGTCCCAAAACAGTGCCTTGCGGAACACCGCTCACTATTTGTGTGTCATTGGAGGTGGCCCCATTGGCTACTACCACCTGACTTCTATCCTTCAGAAAGTCATAAAGCCATTCTCCCAATTTTCCAACTATGCCAAGATCACACAGTTTGTGACATATCATTCCATGACCGACTTTATCAAAGGCCTTTGCAAAGTCAAGATATATCACTTTCACATTTGAGTGGTTCAGTAGCCATTTCAGCACCCAGTCATAGTGTTGTAAGAGCTGAGTCAGGCAGCTTCTTCCTGGTCGGAAACCATGTTGGGTGTCAGGCAGCAAGTAATTTTCTTCAAGGAAGGCGATTAGTTTTCTTCTGACTATTCGTTCCATGACCTTGCTGATGTGCAAGGTCAGAGAGATAGGTCTGTAGTTCTTAGCCTCCACTCTGCTACCTCCTTTATGAATAGGGAATATTTTACCCTCCTTCAGTTTTCTTGGGAGTTTGCCAGATGCAAGGAAGCTCTGAAAGTAGGACTGCAGCGGTCTTGCTTGGACTCGTTTACATACTTTTAGAAGGGTTGCTGGAAATCCATCAGGGCCAGTAGCTGAGTTTGGGTTCATTTCATCTATAGCCCTTATTACATCGTCTTCCTATCACCACCACAATGAAGATGATGTCACATTTTTTATATGAGTGTGTTCGCACGTTTGTTACCTACGTTAGGCTGATGACTGACAAGTATATGTGTGTGAAGGTGTATGTGTCTGTCAGTATACATACATTTCAAGATGTTTTTTTAACAGTCCTTGTATTTTTTATCACTGTGAGTATCTGTGTTACTCAGTATTTATTCTACAGCCTATAATGTTACACAGTTCAAAAACAGCATCTTCCTTTTTATACACTTGGTTAAGCGTTCATTTCAAAATTGTAAAACCCGGTGTTTAGGGTTAGGGTTATACCAAAGACAGGTGGTGTGCGTATTCTTTACCTCCGCCTATTTATGTACATGTATATGAAAGATAACGTGTGTGCGTGTGTGTGTGTGAGAGAGAGAGAGAGAGAGAGCAAGTGAGTAACACTTGCACATACATGCAAAAAGTTTCATACATCACAACACACATCTTCACTCACTCTCTCTCTCTCTTTCAATTTCTGCTCTCTTCAAAGCATACAGAAATTAAAACGATCTTACGGAAATTAATAATCACATGATCCCGTATATATTGACAAGTTTGCTTAAAATAACTTCCTTTGACACACACACACACATACATGCATACACACACTCTAGGTAAAACTTTTGTGATGCATGCTTGTATTTTCTATGTAATTGTTTAATTATGAGATTGTTATAGATATTAATATCAACATTATAAAAGTTACCAATTTTGTTCGTCAGTACCCATATTCTTGATGCATTCCAGAATGTCTTGAGTAATTCATTGAGTTTCCTTTGGTGCTGGCTGTAATTTCTTTGTGTATTTTCTAAATTTGATATTCCTAATTATATTAAACAGTTCCTCCTCGAAAGGTACTAGAGCTCTATTTGCTGGTGGATTGTTCAGGGACTTGAACTTCTTAATATTTTCACTAAAATTCACATTGTTTTTGTTATTTTTTCTGTTGAAAAAATACACCCTGCATCTCATTCTGTTAATGAATGCATTTACATTTTCAGTCATTTGCCTTAAGTACTCCCTTCTGCTTGGTATCAGTATGTCATTCAGCGATACATCTAAGTTTATTCTTTCCATCCTAGAGCGTCTATTTACAGCAACTTTTATATCTGTATTGAATGTATAAAGTCTAATGTATCCTCTAAGTCCATTTATGAGTGTACTCATAAAAGCTTCCAGAGTAAATTTATGGGAACGTATAGTGTAGGATGAATATAATAATATACAAATAAGACTTGCAAAATCCATGGATTTTAAGGGGAATTTTAATATGTGTTTCTTCAGTGTTCTGGCTGTTTTCAGTATCTAGCAAAGGGACATTTACCAATTTGCACACATCAGAAAGATCTGTGGTGTCTGTAGGTGGTTCCTGTGACTAGTATAACTTACCATACATACAGATATATATAAACAATCTGGGAGGGTGGATTTATGTAGTGCTTTACTTTGTACTTCTGTGCAAATGGGCATCTGTGGATAAGAAGACAAAAAGAGAGAAATCACGCACTCAGAAATTTTTCACATGAAGGATATATATATTTATATATATATATATATATCTCCAGTCAGAGATCAACACATCTTTACACAGCTGTGCTTGTCCATGCACATACCAGCACAGTCATCTCTCTTGCGCACTACATCTGATACCTCTTCTTACCCATCTTTTCTCTCAAGATGCTTACACTCTGTCGAACATGCACACTGGTATTGCACATCCAGTGAAGCATACTGGCTTCATTTCTTTCAAGCCTACGCTTGTCCTCGGCTGCCACAGCCCATGTTTCACTGCCATATAGCATAGCTGTTCACACACAGGCATCATACAATCTGCCTTTGCCTCTGAGAGAGAAGCATTTTGTTGCCAGCAGAGGTAGGAGCTCTCTGCACTTTGCCCAGCGTAATCTTATTTTCACAGCTACACTCTCAGAGCATCCACCTCCACTACTAACTTGGTCACCTAGATAACAGAAGCTATCTACTACCTCTAGCTTACCCCTATGGCAATTGATGGAGTCTATTTTCTGAACATTGTCAGTGTTTATTTTACCTGTGCACCTTCTACACATAAAAGCTATTTTCCCTTTTAACCTTCCTCTGTTATTGCTGTAGCTTTTATGTGTCCATAACTAACACCAGGTATATCTTATGGAGTTTCTACCTATGCCTTTTCTACAGATTGAACAGGGCCATCTACCTGAAGGGATTCGTAATTTGTTTACCCTCCAACTTAATAACACTTTAGTTTTTTGCTAGTTTAACTATAAGGCTCTTTGATTCTAAACCTTGCTTTCTTATCTGAAACTTCTCTAATTCTGGTAGTGATTCAACTATGAGAACAAGATTATCAACATAGAGGAACTCCCTTCTTAAATTCCTCTGTTGTTTCCTGGAGGACTATGATGAACAAGAGGGGGCTGAGGACAGTTTCTTAGTGAACCCCTACTTGTACTCTGAATTCTTCGCTGTACTCGTTGCTAATCTTCACCTTACTGATAACGTCCCTGTGCATGGCTTGTACAGCTTTCACCAACTACTCGTCTATCCCTAGTGTCTGCATTGACCATCAGATAAGGGATCGGGAGACCCTGTCAAAAGCTTTCTCCAAGTCAACGAAAGCCAAGTACAGAGGTTAATTTTTGCCTATGTATTTCTCCTGCAGTTGCCTTGCCAGAAATATAGCACTGGGTACGACTCATTCCATGAACCACCTAATTTACAATGCAGGTGACTTAACCCTAACCAACACCACCAGATATTTTAAGCATCTCAGTGATGATTCCTGATGAACCGAGGTTTCTTCTGCCTTTGTCTTTAATTGTTTTAGCTACCATGGTACTGTCAATTCAGATAGCTGGTCCCTCAGGTGGGTCAACATTTGGCAGACTCTCCTCCTCCCATTCATTCTCCACATTCAGCAGTCTTTCATAATGGCATCTCGAAGCCTCTTCTTTGCAAGTGCACCCTCATCCTTGTGAACACATTTCTCCCTTATGACATCATAATATTTTCTCACATACTGTCTTGAAGTCTGAAACACTTCAGGTCTTTGGTCCTCATGTCACTGAACATAGGCAAACTTCTTCTTTTCTGCTTCTCCCTTGGCTATATATACCTGTCTCCTAGCTTCCCTTCTGGCTATTTGATACAGTTCCCTGCTACCCTGACTCTTTCACTCCGTCCAGGCCTGTATCTTGGCTCTTGGCCTTGTCTACAGTATCGTTCCACCACCACATCACCCTAGGTCTGGTTAGGACTTTGCACCAGCACTCAGCAAGCTCTCGCACAGGAGTTCCCAGTCATCTTCTATGTCACAAGTCTGTAATTCTCCTTCTCATCAAATTTCTCAATTAGGATGTCCTTAAATCTCTGACCATATGAAGGGTCCTTAAGCTTCCAAATCTTTCTTTTCCAGATTAGTCTGCTTTTTGGCATCTTTCTGGCTTAGAGTCTAAACTTACTAGTGAG